>NW_027251418.1:0-48616 GCF_044704955.1 Pristiophorus japonicus | reverse complement strand
AATTAGAGCAAGTGACCAGAAGCTGGTCAAAGAGGTAGGTTTTAAGGAGCATCTTGAAGGAGGAAAGAGAGGTAGAGAGACGGCGAGGTTTAGGCAGGGAATTCCAGAGCTTAGGGCCCAGGCAACAGAAGGCAATGGTTGAGCGATTATAATCAGGGATGCTCAAGAGGGCAGAATTAGACGAGTGCAGACATCTCAGGGGGTTGTGTGGCTGGAGGAGATTGCAGAGATAGGGAGGGACAAGACCGTGGAGGCATTGAAAACAAGAATGAGAATTTTGAAATCGAGGCATTGCATCCCCAGGAGCCAATGTAAGTCAGCGAGCACAGTGGTGATGGGTGAGCAGGACTTGGTGTGTGAAGACTCCCTCAGTACTACACTGGAGCATCAGCCTAGATTTTTGTGCTCAAGTCCCTGGAGTGGAACTTGAACCGACAACCTTCTGACTCAGAGGCGTGCGTGCTACCCACTGAGCCACGGTGGCCACTATATTTCAAAAGCCAATCATGACAAATAAACAGATTACAAATTGAAACAGGCAAATGACTAAATGTTTAAATGGTCAATGCATAAGCATTGGCCCCAAAAATCAACTGGCGTTTGATTGTTCTCCTACTGGAACCCGGCAGGAGACCGGTGGAAGCCAGGGGAAAATGGCAGTGACATGGTTGCACTGAGTCTCCAATGTTTCTGCCTTGCAAAGGTTGAAACCTTCACCTGCCCCATACATGTCAAGTGTTGTCAAGGGTGGAGCAAGGGATTGGGACTGCCTATGTTGGGAATTTCCAAATCCTGGCTCATTCAGGACCCAGAGTTGGTATGGAGATTGGTGCGTTCAGTAAGTTGAGGCATATCAGCCATCATATGAACGGTAGTGGACCCCAGTGGGATAAGATTGGTGGGAAATTTCCTGGCCAACCAACCCTCAATGATGGGCAGGTGCTAAATTTTTTAGCTGCATGGGGTAGGTGGGCACCAGAGAGGTACCCACAGTCGTGCTTGTGCCTTCTGACCTCGTATAAATTAGATGCCTTTCAACTGACCTCGCTAACTTCAGCAGGGCCAGTGCTGGTGGGCACTGTTGGGTACGATCCCAGCGTAATTGCCAGAGTCACCATTCCTGGATTTCTTACATTAGAGAAAAATCATACAATGGTCTTCATAACAATAGGGTTATGGCAACTATTCTCAAAATAACTTTTACAGGAGGTCAGGGGTAGGATGGGCACAGGCTGCTGCAGTAACAAATGACCCAGGCCTAAAGCATTGGATCTGTCATGGATGTGAAAAGTTCCCTCACTGTTCACTATTCTTCCAGTCTTCCACCATGGCCAGAATCTGCCACAGAGCTCAGCGAGATATAGTGTAAAGTGCAAAAAGCCCCCTCCAAAAAATTTGTGATAATATTTACAATTCATTTCAACAGAAAGAACATTTAGCAGGTTTTATTACCAGTGTGAAATCCTCCCCACTAGATTTTCCATTCTGCACTCTGTCCAGGCGATGCTTGGTGCTCAGGCAGTCAAAACAGAAATTTAGCCCTTCATCACCCTCTCCATCTACTCATTTGGGCTGAGCCAGATTGTGCTGCCTGACTCTGAGTTGGGCTTCAAAGCCCTTATCCTATTCATCACCAAGATCACCGATTTCCACCTGTACAACATTGCTCACCACTACCTCAATCCCTTCACTACTGAAGCTCTATCCATGCTTTTATTAGCACTAGACTCCAATTATTCCAATGCCCTCCATCCTGATCTCCCAAACCCCCAATCTTCATAAACTCCAGCCTGCCCAAAATGTAACTGCACTAAGTACTGCTTGCAATACCCCTATCCTCGCTGAACTACACTGGTTCCCTGTCCCCACTGTATTAAATTTAAGCTTCTCATCTTCAAATTGCCACATGGCCTTGTCCTACCTTATCTTTGTAAACTTCTCCAGCCTTCAATCCTTTGATTCCGGTCTTTTGCGCATGTGCCCTCCCTTCCTGCTGCCATTGGTGGCCGTGACTCCACTCTCTACAACTCCCCTTCCTAAACCCCTTTTCTTTTTGAACTACTTTATCCTCCTTTAAAAATCTTCTCAAAGCCCATCTTTTTGACCAGACTTTTGGTCACGCCTCCTAATCTCTCCCTCTTTGTCTATTTATATTGGTGAAGAGCTTTGGGATGTACATTTTATATTAAAGTTGCTATATTAACGCAAATTGTTATGCAGAATGAGGTTAATAGTCCTAAAACCTCACTGGCTTCTTAATATTCATCAATCCTCTTCTGAAGGCACTTACTCCTTGTTTGGGGGGCAATTCTATGATTACTTGTTGCCCTCCACTACCCTGCTCAAGTAATCATTATTCATTCGTGAACTCCAGTGCAATCAGTTAATTTAGCACAGACACCAGATAGAACCAGCGACCTGCTTGATCTGTATTGTTTAGCTACTCACCAGCATTAAGCCACCTGGGGAATCATGCACCCATTCTTGATTGTACTGGGACTGATCAGCATCGAGTTAAATGAAACATCCCTCCAATCAGCAAAGCTGCTTATTCATAATGGCGTTAACATTGCTGACTTATAATTATGAGCCCAATCAAATCTCTTCTGTGGTGTTAAATTAAAGCGACAGTGTCGCCTTCTTTTGTACAGACACAGTTGGTAATCGCCATTTTATTCATCTGTGTCATATTGGGGTGATGAAGATGGGGCAAATTTATTCTTTAGCAATTGGCTAGGAAATTCATTGAAGCTCTCACTTTGATTGCATTTAAATTTAATATAGTTTTGGGAGGCGAGGGAAAAGGAAACAACTAGCTAGTCATTAAGGAGGTGAGAGCAGCTGTTGGCATGTCAGGCAATTTTCTCAGCGTTGTTTCCATGGTGATTATTTACACGGGCCACAATAGCTGTAGGTTCAGAGTTCTAAGTACTGTGAATTCAAACCGTAATCCATTTAAAATAGAAAGCAAACGCTGCTTTTTGTTTCAAGCACTTCACATCTTTGATGCAGAGCATTAAAGGAGCATTTCATTCAATCATATCAAAAGGTTTCCATGTGAATCTTCCTAATTTTTTATGTGAACCATCCTTTCTGAATTGTATTTTTGAAGTATGGCTGATGATAATATATTTTATTACGAATGTAAGCTTATGAAGAATATATTCTGTGGAAATAGAATGCAAATGGGGTACAGTAGCACAGTGATTATGTTACAGGACTAGTAATCCAGAGGCCTGGACGAATGATCCAGAGATATGAGTTCAAATCCCACCACGGCAGCTGGGGAATTTAAATTCAATTAAATAAATCGGGAATAAAAAAACTAGTATCCGTAATGGTAACCATGAAACTACCGGATTGTTGCAAAAAACCCATTTGGTTCACTAATGCACTTCAGGAAAGGAAGTCTGCTGTCCTTATTCGGTCAGGCTTATATGTGACTCCAGCAATATGGTTGACTCTTAACTGCCCTCTGAATTGGCCTAGCAAACCATTCAGTTGTATAAGGTGGCTCACCACCACCTTAAGGATGGACAATAAATGCTGGTGTTGCCAGCATGCCCACATCCTGTGAATGAATTTTAAAAAATGGAATCCTTGGTCAGTATTTGTAGATCTGATCAGAATAATCAGTTATTACAATCTGTTGTAGTGTCATGTGCATATAAAAAGTTAATAACTAATTAACTCTGCATAAGTAAGATTGCCAGTATTCTTCTTTATTAGTTGAACACAGGTATCTAGTCTTTGAAACACGTAGAATTTAGTGAAGATATCCTACGAACGATTAACAATTTCTCATGCTACTATCTGAACAAAGGCATTACCACATTAGAATGAACAGGTTAACAGCTTAGAATAGTAGAAAGAGAAATTTAATATAGGCAGTTAGCATTATTAATTTTTCCCCTTCTGTCTCCTTGAATCTTACCAGCTTACTAATCTTCACTGTGCTATGTTGCTGGACTGTTTGTCACGAGAACGATATGTGAATGACATTACATTTGGAAAAATAAAACCATTTGTGTCCATTGGTCATAAACAAGGTGTTCTCACTCAACCGTGGCTATCTAGGGAAATCAGGGATAGTATTAAAGCCAAGGAAATGGCATACAAATTGGCCAGAAATAGCAGCGAACCTGAGGACTGGGAGAAATTTAGAACTCAGCAGAGGAGGACAAAGGGTTTGATTAGGGCATGGAAAATGGAGTACGAGAAGAAGCTTGCAGGGAACATTAAGGCGGATTGCAAAAGTTTCTATAGGTATGTAAAGAGAAAGAGGTTAGTAAAAACAAACGTAGGTCCCCTGCAGTCAGAATCAGGGGAAGTCATAACGGGGAACAAAGAAATGGCAGACCAATTGAACAAGTACTTTGGTTCAGTATTCACTAAGGAGGACACAAACAACCTTCCGGATATAAAAGTGGTCAGAGGGTCTATTAAAGAGGAGGAACTGAGGGAAATCTTTATTAGTCGGGAAATTGTGTTGGGAAATTGATGGGATTGAAGGCCGATAAATCCCCAGGGCCTGATGGACTGCATCCCAGAGTACTTAAGGAGGTGGCCTTGGAAATAGCGGATGCATTGACAGTCATTTTCCAACATTCCATTGACTCTGGATCAGTTCCTATCGAGTGGAGGGTAGCCAATGTAACCCCACTTTTTAAAAAAGGAGGGAGAGAGAAAGCAGGGAATTATAGACCGGTCAGCCTGACCTCAGTAGTGGGTAAAATGATGGAATCAATTATTAAGGATGTCATAGCAGCGCATTTGGAAAATGGTGACATGATAGGTCCAAGTCAACATGGATTTATAAAAGGGAGATCATGCTTGACAAATCTTCTGGAATTTTTTGAGGATGTTTCCAATAAAGTGGACAAAGGAGTACCAGTTGATGTGGTATATTTGGACTTTCAGAAGGCTTTCGACAAGGTCCCACACAGGAGATTAATGTGCAAAGTTAAAGCACATGGGATTGGGGGTAGTGTGCTGACGTGGATTGAGAATTGGTTGTCAGACAGGAAGCAAAGAGTAGGAGTAAATGGGTACTTTTCGGAATGGCAGGCAGTGACTAGTGGGGTACCGCAGGGTTCTGTGCTGGGGCCCCAGCTGTTTACATTATACATTAATGATTTAGACGAAGGGATTAAATGTAGTATCTCCAAATTTGCGGATGACACTAAGTTGGGTGGCAGTGTGAGCTGCGAGGAGGATGCTATGAGGCTACAGAGTGACTTGGATAGGTTAGGTGAGTGGGCAAATGCAGTGGCAGATGAAGTATAATGTGGATAAATGTGAGGTTATCCACTTTGGTGGTAAAAACAGAGAGACAGACTATTATCTGAATGGTGACAGATTAGGAAAAGGGGAGGTGCAACGAGACCTGGGTGTCATGGTACATCAGTCATTGAAGGTTGGCATGCAGGTAAGAAGGCAAATGGCATGTTGGCCTTCATAGCGAGGGGATTTGAGTACAGGGGCAGGGAGGTGTTGCTACAGTTGTACAGGGCCTTGGTGAGGCCACGCCTGGAGTATTGTGTACAGTTTTGGTCTCCTAACTTGAGGAAGGAAATTCTTGCTATTGAGGGAGTGCAGCGAAGGTTCACCAGACTGATTCCTGGGATGGCGGGACTGACATATCAAGAAAGACTGGATCAACTGGGCTTGTATTCACTGGAGTTCAGAAGAATGAGAGGGGATCTCATAGAAACGTTTAAAATTCTGACGGGTTTAGACAGGTTAGATGCAGGAAGAATGTTCCCAATGTTGGGGAAGTCCAGAACCAGGGGTCACAGTCTAAGGATAAGGGGTAAGCCATTTAGGACCGAGATGAGGAGAAACTTCCTCACCCAGAGAGTGGTGAACCTGTGGAATTCTCTACCTCAGAAAGTTGTTGAGGCCAATTCACTAAATATATTCAAGAAGGAGTTAGATGAAGTCCTTACTACTCGGGGGATCAAGGGGTATGGCGAGAAAGCAGGAAGGGGGTACTGAAGTTGCATGTTCAGACTTGAACTCATTGAATGGCGGTGCAGGCTAGAAGGGCTGAATGGCCTGCTCCTGCACCTATTTTCTATGTTTCTATATACATATATAATATAAATCATCATATGATACATATAATTTATATTCTATGAGTGTGTACAATGCCTTGCAGACCCAATATATTCTAGGCTTATCATATCCACACCTCCACCTCCCTCTGCATCTCCCCCTCTCCGTCACCACGCCCCCACCGCCATGTCTTCCTCCTCTCGCTAACCTCCCCGCCGACAAATCTTTGCTCCCAACGCCCAGACCTCACAAAATAACAGCACATCGAGACGCCGATTCAGAAAAACACTCCATACAGCACAAGCACAACAGGCCGAATCGCGGCGGCCTTCTCCGAGCGATGGGTGGCGAGGTGCTCCGGTCGGGCTTTGAGCCTCACCGGAGGACTGCCGTCCTTCTCTGCGGTGCCCCCCTCCTCCACGGGATCAGGGGCCTTGTTGTTTTGCCCGTTCTCGGGTTCACCGCAACTCGTAGACGAGAGGATGGTGACCCTGCTCCCGGAGCCAGCCGTCAGGAGGTTGCAGCAAGGGCAGGCGGGGCGGGTGGGGGGTGGGAAACGGGTGTCTCCCTGTTCCTCTCTCAGGCCGGTGCACTGCTGCTCCCGGCCCTGCCGGAGGAGTTCCTGCCAGGCCACTAGGATGTCGGTGTTCAGGAGCGTCTTGGAGGAGGCGAGAGAGACAGAGAGGTTTAGAATCACAGAAATTTGCAGCACGGAAGAAGACCATGTCGGCCCATCGTGTCCGTGCCGGCTGACCAAGAGCTACCCAGCCTAATCCAGCTCTGGGTCCGTAGCCCTGTAGGTTACGGCACCTCAGGTGCACATCCAAATGTGGTGAGGGTTTCTGCCTCTACCCCCCTTTCAGGCCGTGAGTTCCGCCCCAGACCCCCACCGCCCTCTGCCCACACTGCGATATGTGTGCCGCAAACTGCCCGAGGTGGAGAAAGTCCATCCGGGAGGGCGTTGAGCTCTTCCGAGTCTCAATGCAAAGAGCACGAAGAGATCAGGCGCAGGCAGCGGAAGGAGCACGCGGCAAACCAGCCCCACCCACCCCTTCCCTCAACGAATGTCTGTCCCACCTGTAACAGGGTCTGTGGCG
Source organism: Pristiophorus japonicus (assembly GCF_044704955.1). Taxonomy (NCBI): domain Eukaryota; kingdom Metazoa; phylum Chordata; class Chondrichthyes; family Pristiophoridae; genus Pristiophorus; species Pristiophorus japonicus. Next base: position 41,462 of record NW_027251418.1, on the reverse strand, counting down.
CTCGTATCGGACTGTTCAGCCATCAAAGAACTCACTTTGAGAGTGGAAGCAAGTCTTCCTCGATTCCGAGGGACTGCCTGTGATGACGATGATATGTGCACACTGGGTCCGTGCAGCAGAGCAGGTCTCCAGTTGTCTTGGTTAACCCTTGCCACTGGACCAAGGCCTCGCTCTGTCAAGCCCCATGTGGTGGCTGGTGTGTAACGGTCACCCCACGTTAAAACAATCCACCCACAGGCATCTTCCACCCTTCAGGATGTAGTTCGGGGTCCGGAATATTCGGTCCTTCATTGAAACACCTTTGAACTCATCCTTTTATGGCGTGGAAGCAAGTCATCCTCGCTTCGAGGGACTGTCTATGATGATGATGACCCTCTTGGTGAAGACATTTCCCTCAAATCCCCTCTAAACTCCCCCCCCAATTACTTTAAACAGAAGCCCCCTGGTTGTTGATTCCTCTGCCAAGGGAAACTGGTAACGACGGCGGTTGTTTTCAAAGGCATTTTTTTTTAATGGAGATAATCTGTACAGTCGCTTTTGGAAAGGGGCGGGAAGTGAGAACTCCTGGATTGCATCTCTGACTATCGGATCACCACATTACAGGAAGGATGTGATTGCACTGGAGAGGGTACAGAGGAGATTTACCAGGATGTTGCACTGGAGAGGGTACAGAGGAGATTTACCAGGATGTTGCACTGGAGAGGGTACAGAGGAGATTTACCAGGATGTTGCACTGGAGAGGGTACAGAGGAGATTTACCAGGATGTTGCACTAGAGAGGGTACAGAGGAGATTTACCAGGATGTTGCACTGGAGAGGGTACAGAGGAGATTTACCAGGATGTTGCACTGGAGAGGGTACAGAGGAGATTTACCAGGATGTTGCACTGGAGAGGGTACAGAGGAGATTTACCAGGATGTTGCACTGGAGAGGGTACAGAGGAGATTTACCAGGATGTTGCACTGGAGAGGGTACAGAGGAGATTTACCAGGATGTTGCACTGGAGAGGGTGCAGAGGAGATTTACCAGGATGTTGCACTGGAGAGGGTACAGAGGAGATTTACCAGGATGTTGCACTGGAGAGGGTACAGAGGAGATTTACCAGGATGTTGCCGGGACTGGAGAATTTTAGCGATGAGGAAAGATTGGATAGGCTGGGGTCTGTTTTCCTTGGAACAGAGGAGGCTGAGGGGAGACCTGATTGAGGTGTATAAAATGATGAGGGGCCTGGATAGAGTGGATAGGACGGACCTGTTTCCCTGGGCAGAGGAGTCAACAACCAGGGGGCAGAGATTTAAAGTAATTGGGGGGAGGTTTAGAGGGGATTTGAGGGGAAATGTCTTCACCCAGAGGGTGGTGTGGGTCTGGGGTGGAACTCACGGCCTGAAAGAGGGGTAGAGGCAGAAACCCTCACCACATTTGGATGTGCACCAGAAGTGCTGTAACCCACAGTGCTACGGACCCAGAGCGGGAAAGTGGGATTAGGCTGGGTAGCTCTTGGTCGGCCGGCGAGGACACGATGGGCCGAATGGCCTCCTTCCCTGCTGTAAATTTCTACGATTCCTATCCAGGCCCTTCATGATTTTATACACCTCCATCAGGTCTCCCCTCAGCCTCCTCTGTTCCAAAGAAAACAGAGCCAGCATCTCCAACCCGTCCTCATCGCCAAAATTCTCCAGCATCCTCATAAAACTCCTCTGTACCCTCTCCAGTGCAACATCCTGGTAAATCTCCTCTGTACCCTCTCCAGTGCAACATCCTGGTAAATCTCCTCTGTACCCTCTCCAGTGCAACATCCTGGTAAATCTCCTCTGTACCCTCTCCAGTGCAACATCCTGGTAAATCTCCTCTGTACCCTCTCCAGTGCAACATCCTGGTAAATCTCCTCTGTACCCTCTCCAGTGCGATCACATCCTGGTAAATCTCCTCTGTACCCTCTCCAGTGCAACATCCTGGTAAATTTCCTCTGTACCCTCTCCAGTGCAACATCCTGGTAAATCTCCTCTGTACCCTCTCCAGTGCAACATCCTGGTAAATCTCCTCTGTACCCTCTCCAGTGCAACATCCTGGTAAATCTCCTCTGTACTCTCCCCAGTGCGATCACATCCTTCCTGTAATGTGGTGACCAGAACTGTGCACGCAGTACTCCAGCTGTGGCCTAACCAGTGTTTCATACAGTTCAGGCATAACCCTCCCTGCTCTTGTTTCTGTTCTCTCCCTGTAGGGGTCAGGTGAGGCTGGTGCATGGTGGTGGGGCGACGGGCCTGCAGTTGGTGCAAGCCTACTCCGATTCGGACGAGGACAGTGACAGCGCGTGGGATGGGTGCCTCGGAGATCGTTACCACCCGCCAGGTACGGCGTGACGGACAGCTCCGCGCTTTCTGCGTTCGAAGTCCGCCGCGTCTTCGTGCCAGGAGAGGTGAAGGCAGGTCTGCCCCCCCGGGTTGGAAAGGCCGATTGGGCTGTCCCACCTCTCTGTGCTGTACGATTCGACGAGAGCAGGGGCGGTGGAGTGGGACTAATTAGATGGTTCTTTCCGAGAGGCGTCACGATGGTCCGCATGCATCACAGAAACCTCATCATCACAGGCAGTCCCTCGGAATCGAGGAAGACTTGCCCCCACTCTAACAGTGAGTTCTCAGGTGACTGAACAGCCCAATACAGGAACCACAGTCCCTGTCACAGGTGGGACAGACAGTGGTTGAGGGAAGGGGAGGGTGGGACTGGTTTGCCGCACGCTCCTTCCGCTGCCTGCGCTTGCTTTCTGCACGCTCTCGGCGACGAGACTCGAGGTGCTCAGCGCCCTCCCGGATACACTCCCTCCACTTAGGGCGGGACTGGTCTTTGGGCCAGGGACTCCCAGGTGTCGGTGGGGGATGTTGCACTTTATCAGGGTGGGCTTTGAGGGTGTGTCCCTTGTAACGTTTCCTCTGCCCACCTGGGGCTCGCTTGCCGTGAAGGAGATCCGAGCAGAGCGCTTGCTTTGGGGAGTCTCGTGTCTGGGGGCCATGCGGACAATGTGGCCCTGCCCAGCGGAGCTGGTCGAGTGTGTGGTCAGTGCTTCGATGCTGGGGATGTTGGGCCTGGTCGAGGACGCTAACGTTGGTGCGTCTGTCCTCCCGGGGGATTTGCAGGATCTTGCGGAGACATCGTTGGTGGTATTTCTCCAGCAATTTGAGCCAAGGCATGGAATACAAGAGCAGGGAGGGTTATGCTTGAACTGTATTGTTGGTGGTATTTCTCTACGGAAACGTACAGCACAGAAAGAGACGATTTGGCCCCTCGCACCTCCTTCAACAAGCAGTCGGCTGAATCCCACAGCCCTGATCTTTGTCCGTGACTGTAAGTTCCTCGTCCTCAAGTGATAAAACTGTTGGCCCTGAAGTTGCGGTCGGAGGCTTCTTTTGAACACACGCTTCCGCCCGGAGAACCTTTACGGAAGTACCTGGTGATCCCGGAGGAGCGTGGGATTCCGGCGGGGCAGGTCTTCCCTTCCCGCGCTGCAGAGCGCGCTCCCGTCCTCCAGGTTCCCACGGAGACGGTGCAGTCACGTGTGACTGCTCAACCAATCCGGTACAGTCTTCTCAATTAACGGGAACTCCGTATCTACCAGTTGCCATTGCTATTAATTGAGAAAAAAAAACCCAAACACCAAATAAAAAATAAACACAACTCACAAAATTAAACTTAATTGAAATTAAAGATAATAAATATATTGTAGAGTAAAACATTTTTCCGAGTTTTAAAAAAAAGTTTTTTTAATTATGGTTTAAAATAAATTTAACATAGTGGGGCAGTGTTTTTAAAAATAAAATGTGCGTTTTTAATTGTATTTTTTATGTTTTACGTGTGTTTTAAGACTCTTACGCCTGCAAACATAGGCTGTGAGCCTGCTTTTATCAGGCGCAAGAGTTTTGAGCACATTTGCCGGGCAAGGTATGGATAAATCCCGCAAGCTTGCCCGTGCACGTGTCCCCGCACCCGACGTGCGCGAGATCTGTCAAATCGGAAAAGCCAGTTTTCAGCGCATGCGCATTGTGCCCTGAAAACCGGCTCTTGCGATGCCGTCCCGGGTCCGTACACACTCCGTACAGCCCCGGAGAGGCCGGGATTTCCAGGCCAATGGTGGAATCAGCTTTTCGGGTCGAGCTCTCCACATCCTGACAACTGAGTGAAAAGAATTCCTCCCGCCCCCCGTTGGTGGAGCAGAATTCGGACCCCCCCCAGTGCCCCTTTTCCTTCGGGCGCTACCAGTGCCCTTGGAGGTCCAAATGGGGCCTGTGCTGTCTTGGAAAGGGACAGAGTTGAGGCTGAAGATTGTGCAGTGAGCCTTAATGTCAACAGTTGAGAATGACGTCAGGGGGAGGAGCACATTGCATGGCACAGTGCTCATAGTAACATCAATTCAAAAGAACCATTTTAAGGTTACTGCGGGTCGAGGGAGGGATCACACGTTGGGTGACCAGCTTTTTCTGAATGTTGTCCGGGTAAAACAAAATAACCAGTTAATCTGAGTGGGGGGAGGGGGGGAAAGAGTGTGGGGGGGATTGGGAGGGGAGAGTGAGGGTGTGGGGGAGGGGGGTGGGTGTGTGGGGGATTGGGAGGGGAGAGTGAGGGTGTGGGGGAGGGGTTGGGGGGAGGGTGTGGGGTTGGAGGGGAGGGTGGGGTTGGGGGGGGAGGATGTGGCGTTGGGGGGGAGGGGGTTGGGGGGGGTGTGGGGTTGGGATGGGGGGGAGGGTGTGGGGTTGGGGTGGGGGGGAGGGTGTGGGGTTGGAGTGGGGGGGAGGGTGCAGGGTTGGGGTGGGGGGGAGGGTGCAGGGTTGGGGGGGAGGGTATGGGGGGAGAAGGGTGCGGGGGTGGGGGGGGAGGGTGCGGGGTTGGGGTGGGGGGGAAGGTGTGGGGTGGGGGGGGAGTGTGTGGGGTGGGGTGGGGGGAGTGTGTGGGGTGGGGGGGGGGAGTGTGTGGGGTGGGGGGGGGTGTGTGGGGTGGGGGGAGTGGGTTGGGGGGAGGGTTTTGGAGTTGGGGTGGGGGGGGGTGTGGTGTGGGGGGGGGCGCGTGTGGGGTTGGGGGGGGAGGGTGTTAAGTTGGGGGGGGTAGGGTGTGGGGTTGGGGGGGGGAGGGTGTGGGGTTGGGGTGGGGGGGGTGTGTGCGGGGTTGCGGTGGAGGGGGGGAGGGTGCGGGGTTGCGGTGGAGGGGGGAGGGTGCGGGGTTGGGGTGGGGGGGGTGTGTGCGGGGTTGCGGTGGGGGGGGGAGGGTGCGGGGTTGGGGGGGGAGGGTGTTAAGTTGGGGGGGTAGGGTGTGGGGTTGGGGGGGGGGATGTGTGCGGGGTTGGGGTGGGGGGATGTGTGCGGGGTTGGGGTGGGGGGGGTGTGTGCGGGGTTGGGGTGGGGGGGGTGTGTGCGGGGTTGCGGTGGGGGGGGAGGGTGCGGGGTTGGGGGGGAGGGTGCGGGGTTGCAGTGGAGGGGGGGAGGGGGCAGGTGCGGGGGTGGGGGGGGGAGGGTGCGGGGTTGGTGGGGGGGGGGTGTGTGCGGGGTTGCGGTGGGGGGGGAGGGTGCGGGGGTGGGGGGGGGAGGGTGCGGGGTTGGTGGGGGGGGTGCGGGGTTGGGGTCGGGGGGGAGCGTGGTGGGGGTTGGAGTGATTGTGGGGTGGGAGAGGGATGTGTGGAGGGGGGGTTGGGTGGGGGTGAGGGAGTGGTTGTGGGAGGGTGGGGGTGTGACGGGGGGGGTGGGGGGTGGGAACTCCATTAACCCCCCCCCCATGAAAAGGCTGTGTATTCTGGAGGTCGATGGGAGTTATTGAGACTGAGATTGAGGGTGTGTTCAGGGTATGGAGGGATACAGAGCAGTGGTACAGGTCAGCCATGATCTCATGGAATGACTCCATTAGCCGAATGGGCGCCTCCTGCCTTTGTTAATGGCGCTGGCTTGTCTCTTACAGTCGATATGACCCCTGACACGCGTGACATCGACGCGAGTGAAATTAAAACACAGATTCAACTGGCCACTGGGACGCTGGCACCCAACCCCACCCGCAATGTAACGCAGCTCCTACGACAGGTAAGGACCCCGGCCTAATCTACTCTGCTCTGTGCTGCTGTCTCCCGCATTGTTCGACCGTTGATCAGGGGCTGCTGTCGATATCTCGACTCAGTATACGACTCCAACACACTCAGCTCCGGTAGATGTTCCTTTCATTTTTACTTGCAGCAAGGAAGAGTCTCACTCGGTCAAAGGCTAAGCGACGACTCCCAATATGGTACAGTTTCACAAAGTATTTATACCGTAAAAAAACAAGTTATGGTTCCATCCTGTGTATTGGTTCCGCCTTTGCAGCCAGCGAAAACAGATAAAGAGTTAATGATTACCACCTCCTTGTCTTTACATTTTTCTCAAATGTCTCTTTTGTGAGTGATTTTGGTGGGCCAGACAGCAATGACTCGATTGGGGCGTGATAATGTGCTATTACCGGCTTTGCATTGTTCTAGGATTGTCCAGTTTCCCGGCCAGTTATTTGGGCCCATGATTTCCATAGAGGTTGATTGGGTATTTGCATATTATGGATGAGTTCTGTACACGAGATGATGGCTGGTAATTTGAGTACCTCTTCGGGGGTGAATTGGTGCTGCATCTTTACAACCTTTATCCAGTCCTTCTAAGGTCTGGTATAGCGACAGACTATACCGGGGAGCACAATGGGTGGTACTTATCTCAGCAAGACAGTTTAATATTATCTAGTGGCTATTAATCAGCATTTCCAGTCAGGGTTAGCATGTTTATGCAAACAGACTGTCTGTTGCAGAAATTTCTCGCAAGTCCTGGACTCCATTTTGTTTTATGGCAAAAAGGGTCCAAAAAAAACAGTGTAATGCAACTTAAAAAAAATACATTTCCACATTCCCCCATTTTGTCCTTCACAAGGACAACTTAATCCATTCTAATCTTGCACAGTCTTTCCATTTCCATTTCCACACAAGAACCTTCAGTAGTTGTTGCTACCATAACCCTAGCAGTGGTCTCGGTAGGTAACACTGTTTTTCCCAACCTGGCACAGCAACACTCAACCAAGACAAACAAAAGATATAGGGCGAAGACTATCAGCAGGAATATGATCAAACCCTGTCCCAAAGATCTCCCTCGGGATCCCAACCATCTCGATGCCCAATTCCACAAGGTGGTACCGTCCTGGCCAATAGTCTGTTTGTACTCTATTACCTTTTTCCTAATATATTCAGCTAGACTGCCGATCTCTTCTGACCGATCCGGCATATACGTACAGCATTCTCCACCTGTTAACGCGCATGTCCCTCATTCTTTGGCTACAGGACCCTGTCCAATTGGCTGGTAACCATGGGTAGGCTTTAAGGCCACAAATAAAGTACGTGCAATTATAAGACGTCAGCTTTTGGTCCTTTTGTGCCATCCATACTCGAGTGGTCTCACCTTCCCACCCTTCACCTGAGGCCTTATTATGGACCATCGTCCAGCTAACGCTTGCTATCTTTCTCCCATCAGTGGGATTAGTTGTGGCTTGCCATTTAGTCATTTGGGAACACTCGCTGCGTCCCATTTCTGGTCCTTTAGTCTCATTACTCACTAGGCATATTATATCTTCAGGATTTCCTATTCTGGGAGTAGTACTTAGGAAGGGTGGCTGACGGTTATTATTATAATTTGGCTGGTACCATCCCTGGAAGGTTGTAAGTTTATACCCTGCTGACCTCCATTCTGTTAGATCCTTCGTTTCTGACACCTGGGTTAGGTTTATCTTATTTTGTACTATCAAACATTCTACCATTTCTGATTCATTAAAGGGGACAGATCTCAGGGGAATACCCCCTTCGGAGTGGATAGGTACATGGGAACATATCCAACAACTCGATAAGTTTCTTTCTTGAGCATACTTATGACTCAGTGCCATAAATACGTTTACCCGCAGTTCCCTTCGTTCGTGTGTCTGTACCCCGGGCACTATCAATAACGCAAAGCACAACCCTGTTAAGCATAGTACTGTCAGTCCCCATAGTCCGTACAGTTCCTTATTCCTCTGGTTCCTTCTTCCCTTCCTCCTGGTCGGGTGCCCTTTTGCAATGGGACGCATGGATCCATGTTGGTCTTTCCTTTACCTTGATTGCAGTATTGGTCGCCAGCAAGACCTGGTATGGTCCTTCAAATCTTGGTTATAGACTGCTTTTTCTTTTAAAGATTTTGATGTAAACAAATTCCCCGGGCTCCAGGTTATGACACTTCCCTTCTGCTGGCTTGACTTGAGCTTCCTTTACCTGTGAATGAAAGCTGGAAATACATTTGGTTAGCGCAATACAATAATTCAACATATTTTCCTCCATTTTATGGATGTCCATTTGTTTTGCAGTGAATGGTGCTGTAAAAGGTAGTCGTTGGGGACGTCCCATAACTATCTCATGCGGTGACAGGCCTGTTGTTCTGTTGGTTGTAGATCACATTACCATCAAAGCTAAGGACAGCAGTTCTGTCTATTTCAGTCCAGTGTCATTACATAATTTTGCCGGCTTATTTTTAAGCATTCCATTATATCTTTCAACAAGTCCAGCTGATTGTGGATGATAACTGCAATGAAAACGTTGATTAATCTGTAAAGCTTTACACATTTCTCTTATAACAGTTCCCGTGAAATGTGACCCGTTATCACTAGAAAGCTTAGCAGGGATTCCGAAGCGCGGTACGATTTCCTTAACAAACATTTAGCAACAGTAGTGGCATCGGCCTTTTTACATGGAAAGGCTTCAATCCATCTAGAGAACACCTCTACAATAACCAATACATACTTGAATCCCATACACATAGGTAATTCAATAAAATCCATTTGTAAATGTACAAAAGGCCCCATTGGATTTAGGTGGGAGGCAGATTCTACTTTTTCCGTCTTACCCGGATTCATTGTCTGACAGATAACATAATTTTCACAGATTCGTTTTGCAATAGTCGAAATACCTGGTGCATACCAAGTTGCCAAAATATAATCTGCCAATCCCCCCTTTGCCCGCGTGTGTGAATGTATGAACACATCGGGCAATCCATGGAAGTAAGGATCTGGGGGCCACCACGCGGCCGTCGTGGTGAACCCATATTCCTTCCGGATTTTTATAACATTGATCCTTCGTCCAGGTCACCACCTCCTCCGTACTGGCCCAGGTCACCACCTCTTCCGTACTGGCCTGTGTCTGAAAGGTCAGCACGTCATTAATAGTGGGTGGTGTGTCTGAGCAATTATTGTTCCTTAGTGGGAACAATGACACCTGCATCCCCCCTTTTGACAGAGCTGCTGACTTACTGCATTATCAGCTCTGGCATTCCCAAGTGCCACCTCATTCGACTGGCCTGTATGTGCTTGGCATTTGATAATGGCAAGTTTCAAGGGGCATTGAATGGCTCGCAGGAGATTTTCCACTTGTTCTGCATTCTTGATAGTGGTTCCTGAAGAAGTCAGGTACCCGCGAATTTTCCAAATTTGCCCAAAAGCATACCTGGAGTCGGTGTAGGTATTAACTGTGTGTCCTTCAGCCAACAATTCGGCTTGTTGGGCTGAAAAGGAGTCTGGAAGAGAGGCTGTTTCGACAACATTAAACTGGGTCACAATTGCATAAGCCGCTCTATGTTGGCACATAGAAACATAGAAAATAGGTGCAGGAGCAGGCCATTCAGCCCTTCTAGCCTGCACCGCCATTCAATGAGTTCATGGCTGAACATGAAACTTCAGTACCCCCTTCCAGCTTCACGCCATACCCCTTGATCCCCCGAGTAGTAAGGACTTCATCTAACTCCCTTTTGAATATATTTAGTGAATTGGCCTCAACTACTTTCTGTGGTAGAGAATTCCACAGGTTCACCACTCTCTGGGTGAAGAAGTTTCTCCTTATCTCGGTCCTAAATGGCTTACCCCTTATCCTTAGACTGTGACCCCTGGTTCTGGACTTCCCCAACATTGGGAACATTCTTCCTGCATCCAACCTGTCCAAACCCGTTAGAATTTTAAACGTTTCTATGAGGTCCCCTCTCACTCTTCTGAACTCCAGTGAATACAAGCCCAGTTGATCCAGTCTTTCTTGATAGGTCAGTCCCACCATCCCGGGAATCAGTCTGGTGAACCTTCGCTGCACTCCCTCAATAGCAAGAATGTCCTTCCTCAAGTTAGGAGACCAAAACTGTACACAATACTCCAGGTGTGGCCTCACCAAGGCCCTGTACAACTGTAGCAACACCTCCCTGCCCCTGTACTCAAATCCCCTCGCTATGAAGGCCAAAATGCCATTTGCTTTCTTAACCGCCTGCTGTACCTGCATGCCAACCTTCAATGACTGATGTACAATGACACCCAGGTCTCGTTGCACCTTCCCTTTTCCTAATCTGTCATCATTCAGATAATAGTCTGTCTCTCTGTTTTTACCACCAAAGTGGATAACCTCACATTTATCCACATTATACTTCATCTGCCACGCATTTGCCCACTCACCTAACCTATCCAAGTCACTCTGCAGCCTCATAGCATCCTCCTCGCAGCTCACACTGCCACCCAACTTAGTGTCACCCGCAAATTTGGAGATACTACATTTAATCCCCTCGTCTAAATCATTAATGTACAATGTAAACAGCTGGGGCCCCAGCACAGAACCCTGCGGTACCCCACTAGTCACTGCCTGTCATTCCGAAAAGTACCCATTTACTCCTACTCTTTGCTTCCTGTCTGACAACCAGTTCTCAATCCACGTCAGCACACTACCCCCAATCCCATGTGCTTTAACTTTGCACATTAATCTCCTGTGTGGGACCTTGTCGAAAGCCTTCTGAAAGTCCAAATATACCACATCAACTGGTACTCCTTTGTCCACTTTATTGGAAACATCCTCAAAAAATTCCAGAAGATTTGTCAAGCATGATTTCCCTTTCACAAATCCATGCTGACTTGGACCTATCATGTCACCTCTTTCCAAATGCACTGCTATGACATCCTTAATAATTGATTCCATCATTTTACCCACTACTGAGGTCAGGCTGACCGGTCTATAATTCCCTGCTTTCTCTCTCCCTCCTTTTTTTCGTAAGGCTGATCCGTCAACATAGTACACTAGATCAGGGTTACACATTGGTACATCTGTTAAATTGATACATGGTTTAGTCACTAATTCGTTTACAATTTCACATGAATGGGGTTCGCCGTCTTCTTCCGTGGGGAGTAGAGTGGCTGGATTTAAGGTAGTACATCTTTTAATGATAAGGTTCGGATTTGATAACTGTTCAACTTCATATTTAGTGGTTCTTGCAGAAGTTAGGTGTGGGGTGGCACATTTAGTGAGTAAAATCTCGACAGAGTGTGGGATATATAGAATGGTCTGATGATTTAGAGTTATTGTCTGAGCCTGGTGTATAGCGTAATAAGCTGCTGTCAGCGAAGGAAGACATCCTGGTAATCTGCGTGCCACTGGGTCTAGTTGGGTACTGAAATACGCTACCGGTCGCTGCCTGTCCCCATGTAACTGAGTCAAAACAGATTGTGCAAAACCCGACTTGTGATGAACAAATAAGTTGAATGGCTTACTGTAATCTGGTAATCCCAAGGCTGGTGCTGAAGTGAGGGACTGCTTAAGATTCTGGAAAGCATTCCGGGATACTTCATTCCAAATCAACTTTTCTAGTAGTGCAGGCATGGACATGTCCAACAATGGTCTAACAATCTCGGAATAACTCATAATCCATTGCCTGCAATATCCTGTCATGCCGAGGAAATGTTTCATTTCTCTCTTGGTTACTGGTAGTGGAGCAGAGCAGATTGCTTTTACTCTGTCTTGTGTCAATTGTCTCGCATCTCTGACCAATTCGTGTCCTAGATACCGAACCCTTTCTGAGACAAATTGTAACTTCGCCTTTGACACCTTGTGTCCTTTCGAGGCCAGGGCTTTTAATAACACAAGAGAATCTGTTTCGCAGGCTAATTTGGAGAGTGAGGCGAGCAATAAGTCATCAACATACTGCACAAGTGTAGACCCTGCCGGTAAAATTACACCTTCCAGATCCTTCTTTAAGCATTGTGAGAATATAGTAGAGCTTTCGGTAAATCCCTGCGGGAGTCTTGTCCACGTATATTGGCGTCCTTTATATGTGAAGGCAAACAGGAATTGGGGCTCTGGGTGAATGGGTATTGAGAAAAATGCTGAACATAGATCAACCACCGTATAATACGTTGAGTTTGCCGGAATACTGGTAAGTATAGTCGTAGGATTGGGCACCACTGGATAAGTTGGGAATACAGATTCATTCACAGCTCGTAGGTCTTGGACAAACCTCCATTTGTCACTTCTGAACCGGAAAAATCGGTGTGTTACACGGATTTCTAGTTGGAACGATTATTCCCTGGGCCAGCAGAGACGTAATGACTGGCTCGATACCTTGTTCTGCGGCTGGAGACAAGGGGTATTGGGGCTTGGGGAGTGGGGCGGTCGAATTGATCGCTATCTTATATGGTTGTGCGGTGAGCATCTTTCCTACTTCATTAGAGTGTGTAGACCAAAGTTGCTCTGGGACCTTAGCAAGAAGTTCTGCTGTTCCTTGTTGCAATGGAAAGCTAGTGACCGAGAGTATCTTTTCTTCTAAGATAGCATCGAAATATATTTTCCTATTCAACTTGACATAATAGCCTCCTCCTTCATGTTGCCCCAGAGTTCCATTAAGCGTGTGCCATTTCCCTTGTACTGGAGATCCTTGCATTCTCTTAACCATTCGTCCTAAATCCTGGGGTTTGTGTGCCTGCAACCGCAAGGGTGCAGCGTGGAACGCTCCCTTTAACCCTAAACAAGCTCTGATTGTGGGAGGATAATTCAACCCCTGCCGCTATTCCTTCAGGTCCCATAAAAATTTGTTCAATCATCAATTGATGTTTACGGTGCAGGAATGGTTGATAAAAGATTTATGCTGTAGGGTCTGATCCCGTGTTGTCACAATACGCTGCACAGTGTAACGTTTCGTGCCAATTTCCCAAGTTTTGAGATTTGAGGTAGTCTGTGATTAACCTTGTCACACACCAATATGAACCGACCAAATAGGATAGGTTTTTGCTTAGTGTAGGGTCCAATCTTTTCCAGGCATACAATCTGGGCGTTGTGGGTTGAAGTAGTGGATATGCCCCACATTTATCGATACGGGGACTCGAACTTCCATACCGGTTGGAGAACAGAGGATGGTGGCATTCATTTTATGTAATAGGTCACGTCCACACAGATTTACTGGAACTTCCTTGGACAGTGGGAATGAATGACTATCTTCGTAATCTTCTAATTGTACATTGATAGGGTCAGAGAAAAACATTTGCTGCTCGTGTCCAGGTAGTCCAATCGCTGAGGTTTGGTTCGTGGAAGTGTGAATTCCCTTCGTATCTTCCCTTGAAAGGACCGAATAGGTGGCACCAGTATCCACTAGGAATGGGATATCCTTTCCTTGTATTTGTATTTTTACTCCAGGTTCTCCTATGGCATTTAACGAAACGACGGGTAGCTGTTTGTTCGTAGCACTTGGATCTGGGATTGGGCGTCATTGGTCATTATACGGGCAATTTGATCATTGGCCGAGTTGCTTTTTGAATCTGTGGTCCAAATGGATTTTGAACAGAGAAATTAGTCTGAGGCCTAGCATGTACCTGGACCTGGGTCGTTCTAGGGGGGGGGAGGGAGAGGAGGAGGTAGTCTATTACCGGCCTGTTGAGCCCAATCATAATTTGGTTGTTGCTGGTTTGACGGGCAATTTCTAGCCCAGTGTCCAGTCTGGCCACAATTGTAACAGGTGCTATATTGTCCTCGCCCTGCACCTCCTCTCCCTCTTCCCCTGAAATTTCCTCCTCTGCCTCGCCCTCTTCCTCTACCCTGGGGGGGGGGGGGGTGGGAGGGGGGGGCCGTAGGACGGTGTCGCTGGGGCGGGTGTTGTTGGAGCTGCTTGTTCCATAAACACAGTGACCTTGCTTTTAGATTCTCTATTTCGCTCTTGTATGTCCTTTAACATAGATACAGCCTTGGATAGCGATTCCTGTCGCCATCCGAGACAAACTAGTTTAAAGGGATCTCTGAGTTCGGGTCGTAGCCCGTTTACCACGGCGCTGATCATGGGAGATTCTACCACCTCTATTTTCATGCCTGAACATTGGTTCATGATCTCTCGCACTCTTTTTACATAATCCTCAACATCCTCCTCCTTTCTTTGTGTAGTTTCCATGATTTTGGACCAATTCGTTTTCCTCGGGAATACTTGATGTAAGGCCTCCCAACTTCTTCCCCAGAGCCCCTCTCCTGGCTTCGTGCCGGGATCTGCTTTGGGAGCCTCTCGATGGGTTTTAAAATCTGTGAATTTTGTCTCGAATTCAGCACATTTAGTGTCCTTTAACCATGCTTTCAGCAAAATTTGACCATCTAATATACTGGGTTCGTGGCACAACATGGTCATTTTTAACTGGTCTATGGCCTTTTCAATACTGGTTTTAGGGTCTGCCAATCCTTCCACAATTGTTCTTAATTCATTTGGTGACCATGGTCGATAAATAGGAATCGGAGCCCCGTCAGGGACTGGATTGGGGAAAGTCTTACTGGGAATGCAGATGGCTCTAGGGCACTGGGCCCTTGTCCACGAGCCTGACTTCAGGGCCACTTGCAGGGCCGTCATGGTATTGATTTCCTTGTGACGGATCTACTTCTCCTGCAGCCACACCTGCATTGTTGGGAGCGGGTGTTACCCCGTCTCCCTGTGCTCCGGCCCGAGGGTCGCCCCCTCCCTGTTGGCCTGGAGCACTCGCTTGGGGTGGAACATATGGCGGTGGTCGATGGCTGTCGGAAGTCCAATCCTCATCCCAATCCTCATCCCAATCCTCATCCCCATCCCAACCCTTAGGGCCATTTGGCGCGTGTGCCTTTGTTTCATTAGCAACCATTACAGATGGATTTTTACCGTGTCTAGGGTGATTTACCTGCTCTACTCGTTCCTCCACCTGCTTTCTACCTCGAGTACACTGCTGGCTAACCCTTAGGCTCTTCTCCTGTCGTTCCTCAGCTTCCCTTTTCCAATCTCCAAACGCCGACCAATTTACTTTCTTTTTACCTCTTCTACCTGGGTCTCCCTGTCTATAAGGCACTCCTCTAGACATGTTATTCTCTAAATTAAATGAACCATCGGGTGGAAATGGCCTGTTTTCACCCTTAGTCCATTTTACCCATTTTTTTTGGGTGGTCAATTGAAGACTGACCACAATTCTGGAGCATAAACTAGGCTGGTGTGCCCTTTGGTGGTGTTTCACTTGCTCCGGCACCCATTCTGGATGATTACAATTTCTCACAGTTTCTGATCTCTCAATCCTTTTGGCCAACCGAGTTCTCTACGCCCACTTCCCCTGGCCGTTACGTGGCCTGAAAAGGCTCTTAATTCGGGCTCAGTCTGGGTGTGTGAGAGATGTTGGCACGAACCAACCGCAGTTGATCAATCAATTACTGTTTCTTTTCTCAATCAATCTTTGTTTTTCCGAATCACAATTTTCCCTAGTGACTCTTCCCGTTTCTCTAATTGCAATGTCACACAAAAGTATTGAACACAACAGTATAACAAGGACAACTAGGACAATCAACATTCACGCGGGTATACAAATCAAAACCTTAAACTCTATCTAAACAAATAGTCAATTCTCAGTCAGCATTGTACGCCACTACAGACTCAGTCCTTAACTTATCTTCATAAAATTTATGGTCCTATTACACACGGACCCTGATCCTATCACACAAGGACCCTGTCCTTTCTAAGGCAGTCCTATCGCACAAGGAACTTTCCTTTAGGGACTTGTATTATCCTATCAAACAAGGATCATTCCCTTTATGGTCCTATCACACAAGGACCCTGATCCTATCACTCAAGGATCATCGATCAATAGCGCTCTTTTTTTTACCTTTTACGAATGAAAATCTCCCCGGACTGTTTCCAGGTCGGATATTTTCAGGATCAGATCCCTTCTGCCTGCAAGTTGAGAAGGAAATGATTACAAAAATAACTTTAGCTCTTAAATGTTGAGCCTCGTAGATCGCAGTACCTCCACTATGGACGACAGATTACATCTGTGATTCAACAGTAAAGAGACCTCTTGTGAGCAAAAGGCTCACCTTATTCTGGCCAGTTAAGCCCTTCACTAAAGAGGTACTATGCCAGCATCTGTTTACTCACAGGGTAGAGAGTAAGCGATCTCGGTGGAACCTCCAAGAAGTAACTGTCGAAATCTCGACACTCAGTATACGACTCCAACACAATCAGCTCCGGTAGATGTTCCTTCAATAAGTTTTACTTGCAGCAAGGAAGAGTCTCACTCAGTCAAAGGCTAAGTGACGACTCCCAATATGGTACAGTTTCACAAAATATTTATTCAGTAAAAAACAAGTTATGGTTCCATCCTGTGTATTGGTTTTGCAGTCAGCGAAAACAAACAAAGAGTTAATGATTACCCCATCCTTGTCTTACCGATATATAAAACGGAAAAGAGTGACTAAAGTAAATGTTGGTCCCTTAGAAGATGAGAAGGGGGATTTAATAATGGGAAATGTGGAAATGGCTGAGACCTTAAACAATTATTTTGCTTCGGTCTTCACAGTGGAAGACACAAAAACCAGGCCAAAAATTGCTGATCACGGGAATGTGGGAAGGGAGGACCTTGAGACAATCACTATCACTAGGGGGGTAGTGCTGGACAGGCTAATGGGACTGAAGGTAGACAAGTCCCCTGGTCCTGATGAAATGCATCACAGGGAATTAAAAGAGATGGCGTAAGTTATAGCAGATGCATTCGTTATAATCTACCAAAATTCTCTGGACTCTGGGGAGGTACCATCGGATTGGAAAGCAGCTAATGTAACGCCTCTGTTTAAAAAAGGGGGTAGACAAAAGGCAGGTAACTATAAGCCGGTTAGTTTAACATAGAAAATGCTTGAAGCTATCATTAAGGAAGAAATAGCGGGACATCTAGATAGGAATAGTGCAATCAAGCAGACGCAACATGGATTCATAAAGAGAAATCATGTTTAACGAATATACTGAAATTCTTTGAGGATGTAACGAGCATGGTGGATAGAGGTGTACCGATGGATGTGGTGTATTTAGATTTCCAAAAGGCATTCGATAAGGTGCCACACAAAAGGTTACTGCAGAAGATAAAGGTACATGGAGTCAGAGGAAATGTATTAGCATGGATAGAGAATTGGCTGGCTAACAGAAAGCAGAGAGTCGGGAAAAATGGGTCCTTTTCGGGTTGGAAATCGGTGGTTAGTGTTGTGCCACAGGGATCGGTGCTGGGACCACAACTGTTTACAATATACATAGATGACCTGGAAGAGGGGACAGAGTGTAGTGTAACAAAATTTGCAGATGACACAAAGATTAGTGGGAAAGCGGGTTGTGCAAAGAGATTTAGATAGGTTAAGCGAATGGGCTAAGGTTTGGCAGATGGAATACAATGTCGGAAAATGTGAGGTCATCCACCTTGGGGGGAGAAAAAAAACAGTAAAAGGGAATATTATTTGAATGGGGAGAAATTACAACATGCTGCGGTGCAGAGGGACCTGGGGATCCTTGTGCATGAATCCCAAAAAGTTAGTTTGCAGGTGCAGCAGGTAATCAGGAAGGCGAATGGGATGTTGGCCTTCATTGCGAGAGGGACGGAGTACAAAAGCAGGGAGGTCCTGCTGCAACTGTACAGGGTATTGGTGAGGCCGCACCTGGAGTACTGCGTGCAGTTTTGGTCATCTTACTTAAGGAAGGATATACTAGCTTTGGAGGGGGTACAGAGACGATTCACTAGGCTGATGAGGGGGTTACCTTATGATGATAGATTGAGTAGACTGGGTCTTTACTCGTTGGAGTTCAGAAGGATGAGGGGTGATCTTATAGAAACATTTAAAATAATGAAAGGGATAGACAAGATAGAGGCAGAGAGGTTGTTTCCACTGGTCGGGGAGACTAGAACTAGGGGGCACAGCCTCAAAATACGGGGGAGCCAATTTAAAACCGAGTTGAGAGGGAATTTCTTCTCCCAGAGGGTTGTGAATCTGTGGAATTCTCTGCCCAAGGAAGCAGTTGAGGCTTGCTCATTGAATGTATTCAAATCACAGATACAGATTTTTAACTAATAAGGGAATTAAGGGTTACGGGGAGAGGGCGGGTAAGTGGAGCTGAGTCCACGGCCAGATCAGCCATGATCTTATTGAATGGCGGAGCAGGCTCGAGGGGCTCGATGGCCTACTCCTGTTCCTAATTCTTATGTTCTATGTTCTTATGCCTTTCCATTTTTCTCAAATGTCTCTTTTGTGAGTGATTTTGGTGGGCCAGACAGCAATGACTCGATTAGGGTGTGATAATGTGCTATTACCGGCTTTTCATTGTTCTAGGATTGTCCAGTTTCCCGGCCAGTTATTTGGGCCCATGATTTCCATAGAGGTTGATTGGGTATTTGCATATTATGGATGAGTTCTGTACACGAGATGATGGCTGGTAATTTGAGTATCTCTTCGGGGGTGAATTGGTGCTGCATCTTTACAACCTTTATCCAGTCCTTCTAAGGTCTGGTATAGCGACAGACTATACAGGGGAGCACAATGGGTGGTACTTATCTCAGCAAGACAATTTAATGTTGTCTGGTGGCTATTAATCAGCAGTTCCAATCAGGGTTAGCATGTTTATGCAAACAGACTGTCTGTTGCAGAAGTTTCTAGCGGGTCCTGGACTCCATTTTGTTTTATGGCAAAAAGGGTCCAAAAAAAACAGTGTAATGCAACTTAAAAAAATACATTTCCACACTGCGCCCCGCAGCGACGCCCAGCCCCAGCGACATTACCTCCGACACCGGACACTGCTTTTCCATCGTTTGCAGTAATCCCAGTGGTTCGATGGGCAGCACTCCCTGGCTACTGAGTCGGAAAGTTGTTGGTTCAAGTCACAGTCCAAAGACTCGCGCACACATAATATAGGCTGACACTCCAGGGTAGTGCTGAGGAGGCTCCGCACTGTCGGAGGGGCGGTACTGAGGGAGCGCCGCGCTGTCGGAGGGACCGTACTGAGGGAGCGCTGCGCTGTCGGAGGGGCAGTACTGAGGGAGCGCCGCACTGTTGGAGGGGCGGTACTGAGGGAGCGCCGCGCTGTCGGAGGGACCGTACTGAGGGAGCGCCGCACTGTCGGAGGGGCAGTACTGAGGGAGCTCCGCACTGTCGGAGGGGCAGTACTGAGGGAGCGCCGCACTGTCGGAGGGGCCGTACTGAAGGAGCACCGCACTGTCGGAGGGGCCGTACTGAGGGAGCGCCGCACTGTCGGAGGGGCAGTACTGAGGGAGCTCCGCACTGTCGGAGGGGCAGTACTGAGGGAGCGCCGCACTGTCGGATGGGCAGTACTGAGGGAGCACCGCACTGTCGGAGGAGCAGTACTGAGGGAGCGCCGCACTGTCGGAGGGGGGGCAGTACTGAGGGAGCGCCGCACTGTCGGAGGGGCAGTACTGAGGGAGCGCCTCACTGTCGGAGGGGCAGTACTGAGGGTGCGCCGCACTGTTGGAGGGGCAGTACTGAGGGAGCGCCGCACTGTCGGAGGGGCAGTACTGAGGGAGCGCCGCACTGTCGGAGGGGCAGTACTGAGGGAGCGCCAATTTTCTCTTTCGGGATGAGACATTAAACCCGTCTGCCCCCTCATGTGGGACATTATTGGAAGAAGAGCAGAGAAGATATCCCCAGTGCACTGGCCAATATGTATTCCTCAATCTCCTTCAATCATATAAAATTCTTACAGTGCTTGACAGGGTAGATGCAGGGAGGTGTTTCCCCCGGGCTGGGGGGGTCACAGTCTCGGGATAAGGGTTCGGCCATTTAGGACTGAGATGAGGCGAGATTTCTTCACTCAAAGGGGGGTGAATCTTTGGAATTCTCTGCCCCAGAGGGCTGTGAGTGCTCAGCCGTTGAGTATATTCAAAGAAACAAAAAAAAGACTTGCATTTCTATAGCGCCTTTCACGACCACCGGATGTCCCAAAGTGCTTTACAGCCAATTAAGTACTTTTGGAATGTAGTCACTGTTGTAATGTGAGAAACATGGCAGCCAATTTGTGCACAGCAAGCTCCCACACACAGCAATGCGATAATGACCAGATACTATTATTTTTTTTAATGTATTTATGTATTTTAGTGATGTTGATTGAGGGATAAAATATTGGACAGGACACCGGGGATAACTCCTCCGCTCCTCTTCAAAATAGTGTCATGGGATCTTATATTTCCAGTTGAGAAGGAAGACGGAGCCTAGGTTTAACATCTCATCCGAAAGGCAGCCCCTCCGACAGTGCGGCACTCCCTCAGTACTGCCCCTCCGACAGTGCGGCGCTCCCTCAGCACTGCCCCTCCGACAGTGCGGCGCTCCCTCAGTACTGCCCCTCCGACAGTGCGGCGCTCCCTCAGTACTGCCCCTCCGACAGTGCGGCGTTCCCTTGCCCCTCCGACAGTGCGGCGCTCCCTCAGTACTGCCCCTCCGACAGTGCGCCGCTCCCTCAGCACTGCCCTTCCGACAGTGCGCCGCTCCCTCAGCACTGCCCCTCCGACAGTGCAGCACTCCCTCAGCACTGCCCCTCCGACAGTGCGGCACTCCCTCAGTACTGCCCCTCCGACAGTGCGGCGCTCCCTCAGCACTGCCCCTCCGACAGTGCGGGGCTCCCTCAGCACTGCCCCTCCGACAGTGCGGCACTCCCTCAGTACTGCCCCTCCGACAGTGCGGCTCTCCCTCAGTACTGCCCCTCCGACAGTGCGGCACTCCCTCAGCACTGCCCCTCCGACAGTGCGGCGCTCCCTCAGTACTGCCCCTCCGACAGTGCGGCACTCCCTCAGTACTGCCCCTCCGACAGTGCGCCGCTCCCTCAGCACTGCCCTTCCGACAGTGCGCCGCTCCCTCAGCACTGCCCCTCCGACAGTGCAGCACTCCCTCAGCACTGCCCCTCCGACAGTGCGCCGCTCCCTCAGCACTGCCCCTCCGACAGTGCAGCACTCCCTCAGTACTGTCCCTCCGACAGTGCGGCGCTCCCTCAGTACTGCCCCTCCGACAGTGCGGCACTCCCTCAGTACTGCCCCTCCGACAGTGCGGCGCTCCCTCAGCACTGCCCCTCCGACAGTGCGGGGCTCCCTCAGTACTGCCCCTCCGACAGTGCGGCACTCCCTCAGTACTGCCCCTCCGACAGTGCGGCGCTCCCTCAGTACTGCACTGGGAGTGTCGGCCTGGATTTTTCTTGTGCTCAAGTTCCTGGAGTGGGACTCGAACCCACAACCTTCTGACTCCGAGGTGATAGTGCTACCCACTCAGCCACAGCTGAAACTGTCAAGGCTGAAATCGAAACATTTTTGGACTCCAGGGGAATCGAGGGATATGGGGATCGGGCGGGAAAGTGGAGTTGAGGTCGAAGATCAGCCGTGATCGTATTAAATGGCGGAGCAGGCTCGAGGGGCTGTATGGCCCACTCCTGCTCCTGTTTATGTTCTTAACCAGGTAAGCTGCTTTTATGATGTCGATTATCAGCACGTTGCTATTTGTGGGAGCTTGCTGTGCGCAAATCGGCTGCTGCCTTTCCTTCAACAGCGACGGCAATTCCAAAAGTACTTCATTGACTGTAAGACGCTTTGGGGCATGCCGAGGTGGTGAAAGGCAAGTTCTTTCTTTCTAATTCATTTACCAGTGCAACCGATTGAAGTGTGCATGTTGTTGCTGTGGAATCAAACCCCGCAGGTTAAATGGGGTCTCCGTGGCATTTCACACCTTGCCGTTCCCACAATTTGGCAATTTCACGGTTACGCAGGATATTGGTGAGGCCACACCTGGAGTACTGCGTGCAGTTTTGCTCTCCGTATTTACGAAAGGATATACTTGCTTTGGAGGCTGTTCAGAGAAGGTTCACTCGGTTGATTCCGGGGATGAGGGGGTTGACTTATGAGGAAAGGTTGAGGAGGTTGGGCCTCTACTCATTGGAGTTCAGAAGAATGAGAGGTGATCTTATCGAAACGTATCAGATTATGAGGGGGCTCGACAAGGTGGATGCAGAGAGGATGTTCCCACTGATGGGGGAGACTAGAACTAGGGGGCATGGTCTCAGAATAAGGGGCCGCCCATTTAAAACTGAGATGAGGAGGAATTTCTTCTCTCAGAGGGTTGTAAATCTGTGGAATTCTCTGCCCCAGAGAGCTGTGGAGGCTGGGTCATTGAATATATTTAAGGCGGAGATAGACAGATTTTTGAGCGATAAGGGAGTGAAGGGTTATGGGGAGCGGGCGGGGAAGTGGAGCTGAGTCCATGATCGGATCAGCCATGGTCGTATTAAATGGCGGAGCAGGCTCGAGGGGCCGAATGGCCGACTCCTGCTCCTATTTCTGATGTTCTTATGTAATGTGTCCGGCCTCCTGACTTGTATTGTATGCAGCAATCTCTGCACGTAGCTCTGTTCCGGTTGTTTTTGCTGTTGCACAGGTTTCTAATCGTGTTGTCGTTGCCCCCCCCCGACAGAGAGAGCATGGGCTGTGCTGCAATGGAAGTTTTTCCCACGGAGAATGCTCCCGCGTGACCTCGCAGTAAGTTCTATCGTGCCTTCGAGCCGCTCCGCGCCGGCGAGCTTCGCCGCGAGAATTGGTTTTGCCTGTGTTGTTTTCCCCTTTACACCAATCCCCACCTCTTCCCCCACCGGTCCGGCACTCCCGAGACCTCACCCCCCTACCTCAAATGGAACGTTGGCCTTTATTGCAAGGGAGTTATCGTCTAGAAGCAGAGAAGTCCTGCTACAATTGTACCGGGTATTGGTGAGGTCACATCTGGAGTACTGTGTGCAGTTTTGGTCTCCGTATTTAAGGAAGGATCATCATAGGCAGACCCTCGGAATCGAGGAAGACTTGCCTCCACTCTAACAGTGAGTTCTCGGGTGGCTGAACAGCCCAATACGAGAGCCACAGTCCCTGTCACAGGTGGGACAGACAGTGGTTGAGGGAAGGGGAGGGTGGGACTGGTTTGCCGCACGCTCCTTCCGCTGCCTGCGCTTGCTTTCTGCACGCTCTCGGCGACGAGACTCGAGGTGCTCAGCGCCCTCCCGGATGCACTTCCTCCACTTAGGGCGGACTGGTCTTTGGCCAGGGACTCCCAGGTGTCGGTGGGGATGTTGCACTTTGAGGCTTTGAGGGTGGTCCCTTGTAACGTTTCCTCTGCCCACCTGGGGCTTGCTTACCATGAAGGAGTTCCGAGTAGAGCGCTTGCTTTGGGAGTCTCGTGTCTGGGGCATGCGGACAATGTGGCCCTGCCCAGCGGAGCTGGTCGAGTGTGGTCAGTGCTTCGATGCTGGAAGGATACACTTGCATTGGAGGCTGTTCAGAGAAGGTTCACTCGGTTGATTCCGGAGATGAGGGGGTTGACTTAGGAGGAAAGGTTGAGGAGGTTGGGCCTCTACTCATTGGAATTCAGAAGAATGAGAGGTGATCTTATCGAAACGTATAAGATTGTGAGGGGGCTCGACAAGGTGGATGCAGAGAGGATGTTCCCACTGATGGGGGAGACTAGAACTAGGGGGCATGGTCTCAGAATAAGGGGCCGCCCATTTAAAACTGAGATGAGGAGGAATTTCTTCTCTCAGAGGGTTGTAAATCTGTGGAATTCTCTGCCCCAGAGAGCTGTGGAGGCTGGGTCATTGAATATATTTAAGGCGGAGATAGACAGATTTTTGAGCGATAAGGGAGTGAAGGGTTATGGGGAGCGGGCGGGGAAGTGGAGCTGAGTCCATGATCGGATCAGCCATGATCGTATTAAATGGCGGAGCAGGCTCGAGGGGCCGAATGGCCGACTCCTGCTTCTATTTCTTATATACCTCCCTATCTCTGTGACCTCCTCCAGCCCCACACCCTCAGTTTTAATCGCTCCACCATTCACAGCCGTGTCTTCAGCTGCCCGGGCCCTAAGCTCTGGAAGTACCCTCCCTTCTGGTGCTGGTCTCCCACTTTCCCTCCTGCTGCCCTGTATCCCAATTCCCGCTCACCCATCACCCCATGTGCCCCGTGTCCTAACTCGCACCAAGTCCCACTCACCCATTCACCCCCTGTGCTCACTGCCCCATGTCCTAACTCGCACCGAGTCCCACTCACCCATCACCCCCTGTGCTCACTGACCCGTGTCCTAACTCACACCCAGTCCCACTCACCCATTCACCCCCTGTGCTCACTGCCCCGTGTCCTAACTCACACCCAGTCCCACTCACCCATCACCCCCTGTGCTCACTGCCCCGTCCTAACTCGCACCGAGTCCCACTCACCCATCACCCCCTGTGCTCACTGCCACGTGTCCTAACTCGCACCGAGTCCCACTCACCCATCACCCCCTGTGCTCACTGCCATGTGTCCTAACTCACACCCAGTCCCACTCACCCATCACCCCCTGTGCTCACTGACCCGTGTCCTAACTCGCACCCAGTCCCGCTCACCCATCACCCCCTGTGCCCCGTGTCCCAACTCGCACCAAGTCCCACTCACCCATTCACCCCCTGTGCTCACTGCCCCGTGTCCTAACTCGCACCAAGTCCCACTCACCCATTCACCCCCTGTGCTCACTGCCCCATGTCCTAACTCACACCCAGTCCCGCTCACCCATCACCCCCTGTGCTCACTGCCCCGTGTCCTAACTCGCACCGAGTCCCACTCACCCATCACCCCCTGTGCTCACTGATCCGTGTCCTAACTCACACCCAGTCCCACTCACCCATTCACCTCCTGTGCTCACTGCCCCGTGTCCTAACTCACACCCAGTCCCACTCACCCATCACCTCCTGTGCTCACTGCCCCCGTGTCCTAACTCACACCGAGTCCCGCTCACCCATCACCCCCTGTGCTCACTGCCCCGTGTCCTAACTCGCACCGAGTCCCACTCACCCATCACCCCCTGTGCTCACTGCCCCGTGTCCTAACTCACACCCAGTCCCACTCACCCATTCACCCCCTGTGCTCACTGCCCCGTGTCCTAACTCGCACCCAGTCCCGCTCACCCATCACCCCCTGTGCTCGCTGCCACGTGTCCTAACTCACACCCAGTCCCACTCACCCATCACCCCCTGTGCTCACTGACCCCGTGTCCTAACTCACACCCAGTCCCGCTCACCCATCACACCCTGTGCTCACTGCCCCGTGTCCTAACTCACACCGAGTCCCACTCACCCATCACCCCCTGTGCTCACTGCCCCGTGTCCTAACTCACACCCAGTCCCACTCACCCATCACCCCCTGTGCTCACTGACCTACATTGGCTCCCGGCCGGGCAACACCTTGTAATTTAAAATGTCCCCATCCTTGTTGTTTTTCAATCCCTCCGTGGCCCTCGCCCCCTCCCAATCTCTGTAACCTCCTCCAGCCCCGCAACCCTCCGAGATCCCTGTGCTCCTCCAATTCTGGCCTCTTGACCATCCCCTGATTTCCATCGCTCTGCCATTGGTGGCCCCAAGCTCTGGAATTCCCTCCCTCAACCTTTCCGCCTCCACCTCGCTCTCCTCCTTTAAGACGCTCCTTAAAACCCACCTCTTTGACCAAGATTTTGGTCAGCGTTCCAGTGAAATGCCTTCCCCGCATTGCAACAGTGACTACACTTTGTAAAGTACTTAATTGGCTGTGAAACGCTTTGGGATGTGCGGTGGCCTTGAAAGGCCACTGGACGTCCCAGGCACTATATAATTGTTAATTGTTTTGTCGAGTGATTGCGCGCTGTATTACAGCAGATGCGCTGCTGTGCCTTATCCCAACTGATCTCGTTAGCCTTCTGCAACCATAAAATGGCCCAATTTAAGCAGCACATTTGTTGAAAGCAAAGAGATCTTTTTTTTTACTATTTCTTGTTTTTTAAAAAGTCCACATTTTTTTAAAAAGCATCTCACTACTTGCTGTAAACCTGCGTTGCTTGTGGTCGTTTACAGAAATGTCATAGAAACATAGAAACTAGGTGCAGGAGTAGGCCATTCGGCCCTTCGAGCCTGCACCACCATTCAATAAGATCATGGCTGATCATTCCCTCAGTACCCCTTTCCTGCTTTCTCTCCATACCCCTTGATCCCTTTAGCCGTAAGGGCCACATCTAACTCCCTTTTGTATATATCTAACGAACTGGCCTCAACAACTCTCTGTGGTAGGGAATTCCACAGGTTAACAACTCTCCGAGTGAAGAAGTTTCTCCTCATCTCGGTCCTAAATGGCTTACCCCTTATCCTTAGACTGTGACCCCTGGTTCTGGACTTCCCCAACATCGGGAACATTCTTCCTGCATCGAACCTGTCCAATCCCGTCAGAGTTTTATATGTTTCTATGAGATCCCCTCTCATCTAAGTTCCAGTGAATACAGGCCCAGTCGATCCAGTCTCTCCTTATATGTCAGTCCTGCCATCCCGGGAATCAGTCTGGTGAACCTTCGCTGCACTCCCTCAATAGCAAGAATGTCCTTCCTCAGATTAGGAGACCAAAACTGAACACAATATTCCAGGTGAGGCCTCACCAAGGCCCTGTACAACTGCAGTAAGACCTCCCTGCTCCTATACTCAAATCCCCTAGCTATGAAGGCCAACATACCATTTGCCTTCTTCACCGCCTGCTGTACCTGCATGCCAACTTTCAGTGACTGATGAACCATGACACCCAGGTCTCGTTGCACCTCCCCTTTTCCTAATCTGTTGCCATTCAGATAATAATCTGCCTTCCTGTTTTTGCCACCAAAGTGGATAACCTCACATTTATCCACATTATACTGCATCTGCTATGCATTTGCCCACTCACCTAACCTGTCCAAGTCACCCTGCAGCCTCTTAGCGTCCTCCTCACAGCTCACACCACCACCCAGCTTAGTGTCATCTGCAAACTTGGAGATATTGCACTCAATTCCTTCATCTAAATCATTAATGTACATTGTAAATAGCTGGGGTCCCAGCACTGAGCCCTGCGGCACCCCACTGGTCACTGCCTGCCATTCTGAAATGACGAGACAATTTTAGAATCATTTGGCACAGAAGGAGGCCATTCGGCCCATCGTGCCTGTGCCAGCTCTGTGAAAGAGCTGTCCAATTAGTCACACCCCCTTCCCTGCACTTTCCCCCGTAGCCCCTGCAAATTCTTTGCTTTTTAACGAATTCTCCAAACCCCTGTTAACAGTTACAATTGAGTCTGCCTCCACTGCCTTTTTAGGCAGCGCGTTCTAACCCACAAAAAAAATCTCCTCTAATTCCCCCTCCCCGCTCCCTGGCCACCTGACCCCGGTCCTTTTGCCGATTACCTTAAATCGGTGTGCAGTTACTGACCCTCCTGCCAGTGGAAACCGTTTCTCCTGATTGTTTTTGGTCGAGACAATCATAATTGTGACCACCGGGGAGGTTTAATGCCTTTGTGCAGTGTGTCATCGGCACAAGACTGTTGTGCTCAACCTTTATAAATCACTGGTTAGGTCTCGGTTCTGGGCACTGCATTTTAGGAAGGATGTCACAGCCTTGGAGAGGGTGCGGAGGAGATTTACTCCAATCATAGAAAGGTTACACACAGGAGGAGGCCGGTTGGCCCGTTGAGCCCGTGCCGGCTCTCTGCAGGAGCACCTCAGCCAGTCCCACTCCCCCGCCCTTACCCCAGAGCCCTGCAACTTTTGTTCTTTCAGGTACTTATCCAACTCGCTTTTGAAAGCCACGGTTGCGTCTGCCTCCGCCACATAACACACAACATAATACAGGCAGTTCCTTGAAATCGAGGAAGACTTGCCTCCACTCTAACAGTGAGTTCTCAGGTGACTGAACAGTCCAATACAAGAACCACAGTCCCTGTCACAGGTGGGACAGACAGTGGTTGAGGGAAGGGGAGGGTGGGACTGGTTTGCCGCACGCTCCTTCCGCTGCCTGCGCTTGCTTTCTGCACGCTCTCGGCGACGAGACTCGAGGTGCTCAGCGCCCTCCCGGATGCACTCCCTCCACTTAGGGCGGGACTGGTCTTTGGGCCAGGGACTCCCAGGTGTCGGTGGGGATGTTGCACTTTATCAGGGAGGCTTTGAGGGTGGTCCCTTGTAACGTTTCCTCTGCCCACCCTGGGGCTCGTTTGCCGTGAAGGAGTTCCGAGTAGAGCGCTCGCTTTGGGAGTCTCGTGTCTGGGGGCCATGTGGACAATGTGGCCCTGCCCAGCGGAGCTGGTCGAGTGTGATCAGTGCTTCGATGCTGGGGATGTTGGCCTGGTCGAGGACGCTAACGTTGGTGCGTCTGTCCTCCCAGGAGATTTGCTGGATCTTGCGGAGACATCGTTGGTGGTATTTCTCCAGCGATTTGAGGTGTCTACTGTACATGGTCCATGTCTCTGAGCCATACAGGAGAGCGGGTATCACTACAGCCCTGTAGACCATGAGCTTGGTGGCAGATTTGAGGGCCTGGTCTTCAAACACTCTTTTCCACCACCCTTTCAGGCCGTACATTCCAGATCCCAACCACTCGCTGCATAAAGTTTTCTTCATGTTGCCTTTGGTTTAACCTCAGTGGTGGGGTAAAGTTTTAGAATTAATAATCAGGGAAAACATTAACAGGCACTTGGAGAGGTTTAAGCTAATTAAGGAGAGCCAGCTCGGATTTGTAAGATTGTGTGTGACTAATCTAGTTGAATGTTTTGACGTAGTATGCTCCATGCTGCTCTTTTAAGGTCCTGCTGCTGATGGTCCTCGCAGGTCGTATGCAAAGAGGGATGTAAGGGATGACTAACCTGATTCTCCTGCCAAATCACTCTCCTTCCCTCTGGTGCAGGAGAGTGACGGCTGTGAAAGGGGCGATTGGATTGGACGTCACCAAAATCCAGGTCGGTGATTGGAGCGTGGGCCGGTACAGCAGGAGCGGCGAGGTCGGGGCGAAGGAGCGGCGAGAGATCGTGGAGGGACGTGATCGGGGTCCAGGAGATATGTGCGATATGTGTGCGCACTGGGCCCGTGCAGCAGAGCTTGGTCTCCAGTCGTCCTGGTTAACCCTTGCCCACTGGACCGAGACCTCGCTCTGTCAAGCCCCGTGTGGTGGCTGGTGTGCAACGGTCACCCCACGTTAAAACAATCCACCCACAGGCATCTTCCACCCTTCAGGATGTAGCTCGGGATTCGGAATATTAGGTCCTTCATTGAAACACTGTGAACTCATCCTTTTTGGCGTGGAAGCAAGTCATCCTCGCTTCGAGGGACCGTCTATGATGATGATAAATGTTTTGATGCAGTAGCAGAGAGGGTTGAGGAAGGGAACTCAGTCGATGTTGTCTGTGTAGATTTTAAAGAAACGTTTGACAGAGTACCACATAAAAGGCTGGTTGACCAAATTGAGGCTTGTGGAATAGAAGGGTCAGTGTCAACTTGAATAAGAAATTGGCATAAGGACAGAAAACAGCCAGTCGTGATTGGTTGTTTTTCCAGACTGGAGGATTGGAGACAGTGGTGTTCCTCGAGGATCAGTGCTAGGGCTATTTTTAGATTTATAAATGACATTGGATTACAGAGTAAAATTTAAAAATTTGCCGATGATACCAGAATGGGCAGACAAGTGGCAGATGGCATTTAATACAGAGAGCTGTAAAGTGATGCAATTTGGCAGAAGGGGTAGGGGGAGGCAATATAGACTTAATGGCACAGTTCTAAAAGGTGTGCAGGGACAGAGGGAACTGGGGGTTCATGTGCATAGATCTTTGAAGGTGGCAAGACATATTGAGAGAGTAGTTAGCATAGGATTATGGGATCTTGGGCTTCATAAATAGAGGTATTGAGTACAAAAACAGGGAAGTTATGCCTGAGGGAACCTTTATAAAGCTCTGGTTCAGCCTCATCGAGAGAATTGTGTCCAGTTCTGGTCACCACACTTTAGGAAGGGTGTGAATGTCCTCGAGAGGGTGCAGAGGAGATTGACCAGAATGGTTCCAAGGCTGAAGGATTTTAGCTACACGGTTAGGTGGAGAAGCTGGGGTGGTTCTCCTTGGAGCAAAGGAGGTTGCGAGGGGATTTGATCGAGGTGCACAAGATAATGAAGGGTTTGGATAAGGTATACAGAGAAAGGCTGTTCCCATTGGGGGATGGTACTAGGGGACACAGATTTAAGGTTTGGGGCAAGAGATACAGGGGGAACGTGAGGAAGAACTTTCTTACACAGCAAGTGGTAATGACCTGGAACTTGCTGCCGACGATGTGGGCGTCGCTGGCAAGGCCGGCATTTATTGCCCCTTGAGAAGGTGGTGGTGAGCCGCCTTCTTGAACCGCTGCAGTCCGTGTGGTGAAGGTGCTCCCACAGTGCTGTTAGGGAGGGAGTTCCAGGATTGTGACCCAGCGACGATGAAGGAACGGCCGATATATTTCCAAGTGGGGATGGTGTGTGACTGGGAGGGGAACTTGCAGGTGATGGTGTTCCCATGCGCCTGCTGCCCTTGTCCGTCGGTGATAAATGTCGCGGGTTTGGGAGGTGCTGCCGAAGAAGCCTTGGCGAGTTGCCGCGGTGCATCTTGCAGACGGTACACACTGCAGCCAGGGGGCGCCGGTGGTGGAGGGAGTGAGTGTTGAAGGTGGTGGGTAACGTGGCCGATCGAGCGGCCTGCTTTGTCCTGGATGGTGTCGAGCTTCTCGAGTGTTGTTGGAGCTGCACTCATCCAGGCAAAGTGGAGAGTGTTCCATCACACTCCTGACTTGTGCCTTGTAGACGGTGGGAAGGCTTTGGGGAGTCAGGAGGTGAGACACTCGCCCCAGAATACCCAGCCTCTGACCCGCTCTTGTGGCTGGTCCAGTTCAGTTTCTGGTCAATGGTGACCCCCAGGATGTTGATGGTGGGGGATTCGGTGATGGTAATGCCGTTGAATGTCAAGGGGCGGTGGTTAGACTCTCGCTTGTTGGAGATGGTCATTGCCTGGCACTTGTGTGGTGTGAATGTTACTTGCCACTTATCAGCCCAAGCCTGAATGTTGTCCAGGTCTTGCTGTATGTGGGCACGGACTGCTCCATTATCTGGGGAGTTGTGAATGGAACTGAATATTGTGCAGTCATCAGCGAACATCCCCACTTCTGACCTTATGATGGAGGGAAGGTCATTGATGAAGCAGCTGAGGGTGCTTGGCCGAGGACACTGCCCTGAGGAACTCCTGCAGCGATGTCCTGGGGCTGTCGGGACTGACCTCCAACCACCACAACCATCTCCCTGTGTGCTGGGTTGTCTTCTTAGGTGGTCGCTCGTATCGAGGGTGACTTGCTTCCACACACAAAAGTTCACAGCTGTTCCAATGAAGGACCTAATATTCCGGACCCCGAACTACATCCTGAAGGGTGGAAGATGCCTGTGGGTGGATTGTTTTAACGTGGGGTGACCGTTGCACACCAGCCACCACACGGAGCTTGACAGAGCGAGGTCTTGGTCCAGGGGCGAGGGTTAACCAGGACGACTGGAGACCAGCTCTGCTGCACGGACACAGTGCGCCCACATATCGCACAGTGTGGGCTGGGCCCGTGTTGCCCCCTGGGCCCCGATCACGTCCCTCTACAATCTCTCGCCGCTCCTTCGCCCCGACCTCGCCGCTCCTCCGCTCGGTATGATTCCAGCCAGGGAGAGTTATCCCCCTGATCCCCATTGACTTCAATGGGAACAGTTTCTCCATCTCTACTCTGTCCAGACCCCTCATGATTTTGAACAAATCTCCTCTCAACCTTCTCTGCTCCAAGGAGAACAACCCCAGCTTCTCCAGTCTCTCCACATAACTGAAGGCCCTCATCCCTGGAACCGTTCTCGTAAATCTCTTCTGCACCTTCTCTAAGGCCTTCACATCCTGCCTAAAGTGCCGTGCCCAGAATTGGACACAATGCTCCAGTTTCGGGGGGGTTGGAGGCAGAGATGAGAATTTTATTTTACGCAGCGAGTCATGATGATCTAGTCCGCACTGCCTGAAAGAGCATTGGTAACAGATTCAATCACCACTTTCCAAAGGGAATTGGATAAGTGCACATTGGACCCCGGGGAGGGGGGTCAGAGCACACCATTGACACCGGGCCCCAGGGTTGGGGGGGGGGGTTGGAACATACCATTGACATCGAACCCCGGAGAGGGGGGGGTTTGGAACATACCATTGACATCGGACCCCGGGGAGGGGGGTCAGAGCACACTATTTACACCGGGCCCCGGGGAGGGGGTTAGAGCACACCATTGACATCGGACCCCGGGGGGGGGGGGGGTGGGGTCACAGCATACTATTTACACCGGACCCCGGGGGGGGGGTGGAACATACCATTGACACCGGACCCCGGGGGGTCGGAACATACTATTGACACTGGACCCCGGGGGGGGGGGGGGGGGGGGAACATAACCATTGACACCGGACCCCGGGGGGTCGGAACATACCATTGACACCGGACCCCGGGGGGTTTGGAACATACCATTGACACCGGACCCCAGAGGGGGGGGTGGTCAGAGCACACCATTGACTGGATTTAGCCCACAATGAGCGTTTTTTGTGGCCTGGGAGCCAGAATGGTCGGGTGTTGAATATACATTTTTCTACTTCCCTCTTCCTCTCTCTCTCCCGGTTTGTTGGGCCTCAGTTTCTTGTACATTGTTCTTATGGTGTGTCAACACAGGTGATTGTCTTAATATCCCCCTCACCCGCCCCCCACCGGCCAGCTGATTTTACAATGGAGGAGTGCGCGGTACTGTTGGAGGCCCCGTTCTAACCGCTGCGATCCGTCTGTTACAGCTTCCTCCCCAACCACATGTCGCACGTCGACTCCTTCACACAGAAAGCCTTCTGCGGCATTTACTCAGAGGATGGGAGAATCTTCATGTCGGCCTGTCAGGGTGAGCGGACTTCCTTTAGAGGGGCGGGGGAAGAGAGTCGGCTGTTGGGTTCGCACACGTCCGGATGTGGAATGGGCAGCATGGCCTGACTGGGGGAGGGGGGAGCGCTAGGTGACTGGGGGGGAAGGGACTGGTTGGGGAGAGGGGGGTGGGGACTGGTTGGGAAGGGGGGGGGACTGGTTGGGGAGAGGGGGGTGGGGACTGGTTGGGAAGGGGGGGGGGACTGGTTGGGGGGGGGGGGGGGAGGGGACTGGTTGGGGAGGAGGGGGGAGGGGACCAGTTGGGGAGAGTGGGGAGGGGACCAGTTCGGGGGAGAGGGTGGAGACTGGTTTGGGGGGGGGGAGGGGAGGGGACTAGTTGGGGGGGGAGGGGAGGGGGCTGGTTGGGGAGAGGGGGGGGAGGGGAACTGGTTGGGGAGCCATGGTGGGAAACTGGGGAAAGGGAGTGGAGTGGAGAGGGGAGCAGTGGGCGGGGGAGGAGGTGTTCCTGTTGTCAGGGCGAGGTACCCTATGGAAGGTAGCCTGTGATCATGGGGACTGGGATCCACTAACCCTGAGCTGCTTGGTGATGTACTGATAACCAATAGTGGCCCAGACCTGTCTCAGTTTAAACCCATGTCCGTCCTTTCCCAGACCAGAACATCCGTCTGTATCGCACGAGGGGAGGAGTCTTGAAGAATTTCAAGACAATTCGTGCGCGCGATGTGGGTTGGAGTATTCTCGATGTGGTCTTCACACCTGACGGAGCAAACCTCCTTTATTCCAGCTGGTCTGACTACAGTGAGTAATCGTCGTGACCTTGTTTTCATAAGTCTTTAACATGTCATTCCACCCCCCCCCACCCCCAACCTTCAACCCACCCACACCGAGATCTCTGCGCCACTCCAATTCTGGCCTCTTCCGAATTCCCCTCGCCCCACCATTGGTGGCCCTGCCTTCAGCCGCCTGGTCCCTCAGCTTTGGACTGCCCTCCCTAAACCTCTCTGCCTTTCTCTCCTTTTAAGACGCTCCATACAACCTGGCTCTCTGACCGAGCTTTTGGTCACCTGTCTTAATATCTCCTCTTCAGGTTCACGATTTTGTCTTCATTTACAATCCTGTAAACTTTGCTCATCCAAAGCCTTGCTGTGTGTCCCCTTCATTGGCTCCTGGTCTGGCAACGCCTTGAATTTAAAATTCTCATCCTTGTGCTCAAATCCCTCCATGACCTCCTCCTTCCCTATCTCTTGTCACCTCCTCCAGCCTTACAACCCACAGGATCTCTGCGCTGCACTAGTTTTGACTACTTGACTATTCCAACGCACTCCTGGCTGACCTCCCACATTCTATCCGACGTAAACTAGAGGTGATCCAAAACTCGGCTGCCCCCGTGTCCTAACTCGCACCGAGTCCCACTCACCCATCACCCCCTGTGCTCACTGCCCCATGTCCTAACTCACACCCAGTCCCACTCACCCATCACCCCCTGTGCTCACTGCCCCGTGTCCTAACTCGCACCGAGTCCCACTCACCCATCACCCCCTGTGCTCACTGCCCCGTGTCCTAACTCACACCCAGTCCCGCTCACCCATCACCCCCTGTGCTCACTGCCCCGTGTCCTAACTCGCACCGAGTCCCACTCACCCATCACCCCCTGTGCTCACTGCCCCGTGTCCTAACTCACACCCAGTCCCACTCACCCATCACCCCTGTGCTCGCTGCCCCGTGTCCTAACTCGCACCCAGTCCCGCTCACCCATCACCCCCTGTGCTCGCTGCCCCGTGTCCTAACTCGCACCGAGTCCCGCTCACCCATCACCCCCTGTGCTCACTGCCCCGTGTCCTAACTTGCACCGAGTCCCACTCACCCATCACCCCCTGTGCTCGCTGCCCCGTGTCCTAACTCGCGCCGAGTCCCGCTCACCCATCACCCCCTGTGCTCACTGCCCCGTGTCCTAACTCACACCCAGTCCCGCTCACCCATCACCCCCTGTGCTCACTGACCCGTGTCCTAACTCGCACCGAGTCCCGCTCACCCATCACCCCCTGTGCTCGCTGACCCCGTGTCCTAACTCGCACCGAGTCCCACTCACCCATCACCCCCTGTGCTCGCTGACCCCGTGTCCTAACTCGCACCGAGTCCCACTCACCCATCACCCCCTGTGCTCGCTGCCCCGTGTCCTAACTCGCACCCAGTCCCGCTCACCCATCACCCTCTGTGCTCGCTGCCCCGTGTCCTAACTCGCACCGAGTCCCGCTCACCCATCACCCCCTGTGCTCACTGCCCCGTGTCCTAACTTGCACCGAGTCCCACTCACCCATCACCCCCTGTGCTCGCTGCCCCGTGTCCTAACTCGCACCCAGTCCCGCTCACCCATCACCCCCTGTGCTCGCTGACCCCGTGTCCTAACTCGCACCGAGTCCCACTCACCCATCACCCCCTGTGCTCGCTGCCCCGTGTCCTAACTCGCACCCAGTCCCGCTCACCCATCACCCTCTGTGCTTGCTGCCCCGTGTCCTAACTCGCACCGAGTCCCGCTCACCCATCACCCCCTGTGCTCGCTGACCTACATTGGCTACCGGTTAAACAACGCCTCGATTTAAAAATTCTTATCCTTGTTTACAAATCCCTCCATGGCCCTCGCCCCCTCCCTATCTCTAACCCCCTCCAGCCCCATAACCCCCCGAGATGTCTGCGCTCCTCTAATTCTGCCCTCCTGACCATCCCTGATTATAATCGCTCCACCATCGGTGGCCGTGCCTTCTGTTGCCTGGGCCCCAAGCTCTGGAACTCCCTCCCTAAACCTCTCCGACTCTCTCTGTCTCCTCCTTGAAGACGCCCCTTAAAACCTCCTTCTCTGACCCAGCTTGTTGGTCACCTGTCCTAATGTCTCCTTCTGTAACTCGGTGTCATATGTTGTGTCTGATGAACACTCTTCTCGCTCCCTGTACCACCGGCCCATTTTATAACCTGTCTCTTTCTGTCCCCACCCTCACAGTTCACGTGTGCGGCATCGAAGGAGACAGCGAAGTTCACACTGCCCTGGACTTGAAGTAAGTGCAGTCTTTTCTCTCCCCCCCCCCCTCCCCCGATCCCCTCGCGGTTAGAACCTAATATTCCGGATCCCGAACTACATCCTGAAGGGTGGAAGATGCCTGTGGGTGGATTGTTTTAACGTGGGGTGACCGTTGTACACCAGCCACCACACGGGGCTTGACAGAGCGCGGTCTCGGTCCAGGGGCAAGGGTTAACCAGGACGACTGGAGACCAGCTCTGCTGCACGGACCCAGTGCGCCCACATATCGCAGTGTGGGCTGGGCCCGTGTTGCCCCCTGGGCCCTCGCCTCTCCCGGGCCCCGTACCCTCGCCTCTTGTGGGCCCCGAACACTCTCCTCTCGTGGCCCCGATCACATCCCTCTACGAACTCTTTGCTGCTCCTTCGCCCCGACCTCCCCGCTCCTGCTGTACCTGCCGGCCCTGCAGTCAGCCGTCGCCCTCCTGCAGCAGCACGCGCTGCTCCCTGCAGTGGTATGCCATCGCACGCTGCTCCCTCGACTGGCCCCGGCCTGCTGATGGTCAGTGCGTGTCTGTATGCTACATCCCCAGCATCGAAGCACTGACCACACTTGACCTGCTCCACATGCCCGACGCGAGACTCCCAAAGCAAGCGCTCTCCTCAGAACTCCTTCACGGCGAACAAGCCAAAGCTGGGCAGAGGAAACGTTACAAGGGACCACCCTCAAAGCCTCCCTGATAAAGTGCAACATCCCCCACCAACACCTGGGAGTCCCTGGGCCCAAAGACCAGTCCCGCCCTAAGTGGAGGAAGTGCATCCGGGAGGGGCTGAGCACCTCGAGTCTCGTCGCCGAGAGCGTGCAGAAAGCAAGCGCAGGCAGCGGAAGGAGCGTGCGGCAAACCAGTCCCACCCTCCCCTTCCCTCAACCACTGTCTGTCCCACCTGTGACAGGGACTGTGGTTCCTGTATTGGACTGTTCAGTCACCTGAGAACTCACTGTTAGAGTGGAGGCAAGTCTTCCTCGATTCCGAGGGACTGCTTATGGTGATGATAGAAACATAGACAATAGGAGCAGGAGTAGGCCATTCGGCCCCTCGAACCTGCACCGCCATTCAATATGATCATGGCTGATCCTCTATCTCAACACCATATTCCCGCTTTCTCCCCATACCCCTTGATGCCTTTTGTATCTAGAAATCTATCTATCTCCTGGGGATGTTGGCCTGGTCGAGGACGCTAACGTTGATGTGTCTGTCCTCCCAGGGGATTTGCGGAGACAGCGTTGGTGGTATTTCTCCAGCGCCTTGAGGTGCCTACTGTATAGGGTATTGGTAAGGCCGCACCTGGAGTACTGCGTGCAGTTTTGGTCACCTTACTTCAGGAAGGATATACTAGCTTTGGAAGGGGTACAGAGACGATTCACGAGGCTGATTCCGGAGATGAAGGGGTTACCTTATGATAGATTGAGTAGACTGGGTCTTTTCTCATTGGAGTTCAGAAGGATGAGGGGTGATCTTATAGAAACATTTAAAATAATGAAAGGGATAGACAAGATAGAGGCAGAGAGGTTGTTTCCACTGGTCGGGGAGACTAGAACCAGGGGGCACAGCCTCAAAATACGGGGGAGCCAATTTAAAACCGAGTTGAGAAGGAATTTCTTCTCCCAGAGGGTTGTGAATCTGTGGAATTCTCTGCCCAAGGAAGCAGTTGAGGCTAGCTCATTGAATGTATTCAAGTCACAGATAGATAGATTTTTAACCAATAAGGGAATTAAGGGTTACGGGGAGCGGGCGGGTAAGTGGAGCTGAGTCCATGGCCAGATCAGCCATGATCTTGTTGAATGGCGGAGCAGGCTCGAGGGGCTAGATGGCCTACTCCTGTTCCTAATTCTTATGTTCTTATGTTCTACTGTACATGGCCCATGTCTCTGAGCCATACAGGAGGGCGGGTGTCACCACAGCCCTGTCGACCATGAGCTCGGTCTATGTTTCTTGGTATCTGTTATAAAGCCGTGTTATTTGCAGGGCTCAAAAGATCGAGAGACCGAAAGCCAGTCTCTGTACAGAATAGATGGAGCACGTGTACTGTAAGAGTACTAGCTCTTACTCCCACTATTGGGAACGGCCGTGCTGTGCGTGTCATCGCGGACTCGAGTAGCAAGCAGGTTTGCCAACCGTTGGTCCTGACAGCAATGAGCTTTGAACCCCTGCTATCTCTCTCTCCCTCTCTCTCCCCTTCCACCCTGCAGTCCGGACGAGCGGCGGTTCTGTGTGTTTTCGCTGACGGTGTCGTCGGACGGACGGGAGATTCTCGGAGGGTAGGTAACCGTAGCGACGGTGCGCTGACGTTGGCAGTCCGTCCCCAGATGTTAAACGGTTCAAGCCCGCACGCTCCCCCCCCCCACCCCACCCCCTGCCAGGCCCAGCACTGCTGGCTTCGTTGATTAAATCGTCGTAAATTAGTATTTTATGTCTTCATTGCTCCGGGAGCTATCGCGCCGGAAAGAATGACCGAAATTTGTGTTGGCTCGTCGCCTCCCCTGTGCTCGCTGACCGACTTATTTTCAAATCCCTCCTCGCCCCTCCCGACCTCTGTCATCGCCTCCAAGCCTCCAATTCTGGCCCCCTTGCTTATTTCCCCACTTTCCCTCGCTCCACCATTGGTGGCCGTACCAACAGCTGCCTGGGCCCCAAGCTCTGGAATTCCCTCTCCCTCTCCGTCTCCGTCTTGTCCGCCACCTTGAAGACGCTCCTTAAAACCGAGCTGTGGGCCACCGAACCGGATATCCCCTTCGGTGGCTTGCTGTCAAATCTGTGTCTGACCAACGCTCCTGTGAAGGGGCCTTGTGACGTTTTACCACGTTAAGGGCATGTGCTCACGTGAAGTGACCTCTGCCGCACTCTGTCCTCCGAATGTTCCCCGCCCCCCCCTCTCGTTTCCCCCTCGCCCCCCCCTCTCGTATCCCCCGCCCCCCTCTCGTTTCCCCCTCGCCCCCCCCTCTCGTATCCCCCGCCCCCTCTCGTTTCCCCCTCGCCCCCCCTCTCGTTTCCCCCGCCCCCCTCTCGTTTCCCCCGCCCCCCCTCTCGTTTCCCCCTCGCCCCCCCCTCTCGTTTCCCCCGCCCCCCCTCTCGTTTCCCCCTCGCCCCCCCCTCTCGTTTCCCCCGCCCCCCTCTCGTTTCCCCCGCCCCCCGCTTCTCGTTTCCCCCTCGCCTCCTCCCTCTCCCTCCCCCCTCGCGTCCTCTCTCTCCCTCCGCCCCTCGCATCCTCTCTCTCCCTCCCCCCTCGCGTCCTCTCTCTCCCTCCCCCCCTCGCGTCCTCTCTCTCCCTCCCCCCTCGCGTCCTCTCTCTCCCTCCCCCCTCGCGTCCTCTCTCTCCCTCCCCCCTCGCGTCCTCTCTCTCCCTCCGCCCCTCGCATCCTCTCTCTCCCTCCCCCCTCGCGTCCTCTCTCTCCCTCCCCCCCTCACGTCCTCTCTCTCCCTCCCCCCTCGCGTCCTCTCTCTCCCTCCCCCCTCGCGTCCTCTCTCTCCCTCCCCCCTCGCGTCCTCTCTCTCCCTCCCCCCTCGCGTCCTCTCTCTCCCTCCCCCCCTTACGTCCTCTCTCTCCCTCCCCCCCTCGCGTCCTCTCTCTCCCTCCCCCCTCGCGTCCTCTCTCTCCCTCCCCCCTCGCGTCCTCTCTCTCCCTCCCCCCTCGCGTCCTCTCTCTCCCTCCCCCCTCGCGTCCTCTCTCTCCCTCCCCCCCTCGCGTCCTCTCTCTCCCTCCCCCCTCGCCTCCTCCCTCTCCCTCCCCCCCTCGCGTCCTCTCACTCCCTCCCCCCTCAAGTCCTCCCTCTCCCTCCCCCCTCGCGTCCTCTCTCTCCCTCCCCCCCTCGCGTCCTCTCTCTCCCTCCCCCCTCGCCTCCTCCCTCTCCCTCCCCCCCTCGCGTCCTCTCACTCCCTCCCCCCTCAAGTCCTCCCTCTCCCTCCCCCCTCGCGTCCTCTCTCTCCCTCCCCCCTCGCGTCCTCTCTCTCCCTCCCCCCTCGCGTCCTCTCTCTCCCTCCCCCCCTCGCGTCCTCTCTCTCCCTCCCCCCCTCACGTCCTCCCTCTCCCTCGCCTCCTCCCTCTCCCTCTCCCTCGCCTCCTCCCTCTCCCTCCCCCCTCGCGTCCTCTCTCTCCCTCCCCCCCTCGCCTCCTCCCTCTCCCTCCCCCTTCGCCTCCTCCCTTTCCCTCCCCCCTCGCGTCCTCTATCTCCCCCCGCCCCCTCGCGTCCTCTCTCTCCCTCCCCCCTCTCCTCCTCCCTCTCCCTCCCCCCTCGCCTCCTCCCTCCTCGCGTCCTTCCTCTCCCTCCCCCCTCGCATCCTCCCTCTCCCTCCCCCCTCGCGTCCTCTCTCTCCCTCCCCCTTCGCCTTCTCCCTCTCCCTCGCTTCCTCTCTCTCCCTCCCCCCTCACGTCCTCCCTCTCCCTCCCCCCTCGCGTCCTCTCTCTCCCTCCCCCCTCGCGTCCTCCTCTATCTCCCTCCCCCCTCTCCTCCTCTCTCTCCCTCCCCCCTCGCGTCCTCTCTCTCCCTCCCCCTTCGCCTTCTCCCTCTCCCTCGCCTCCTCCCTCTCCCTCCCCCCTCGCTTCCTCTCTCTCCCTCCCCCCTCGCGTCCTCTCTCTCCCTCCCCCTTCGCCTTCTCCCTCTCCCTCACCTCCTCCCTCTCCCTCCCCCCTCGCTTCCTCTCTCTCCCTCCCCCCTCGCGTCCTCCCTCTCCCTCCCCCCTCGCGTCCTCTCTCTCCCTCCCCCCTCGCGTCCTCCCTCTCCCTCCCCCCTCTCCTCCTCCCTCTCCCTCCCTCCTCGCCTCCTCCCTCTCCCTCCCCCCTCGCCTGCTCCCTCTCCCTCCCCCTCGCGTCCTCCCTCTCCCTCCCCCTCGCGTCCTCCCTCTCCCTCCCCCTCGCGTCCTCTCTCTCCCTCCCCCTTCGCCTTCTCCCTCTCCCTCGCCTCCTCCCTCTCCCTCCCCCCTCGCTTCCTCTCTCTCCCTCCCCCCTCGCGTCCTCCCTCTCCCTCCCCCTAACGTCCTCTCTCTCCCTCCCCCCTCGCGTCCTCCCTCTCCCTCCCCCTAACGTCCTCTCTCTCCCTCCCCCCTCGCGTCCTCCCTCTCCCTCCCCCCTCTCCTCCTCCCTCTCCCTCCCTCCTCGCCTCCTCCCTCTCCCTCCCCCCTCGCCTCCTCCCTCTCCCTCCCCCTCGCGTCCTCTCTCTCCCTCCCCCTCGCTTCCTCTCTCTCCCTCCCCCCTCGCCTCCTCTCTCTCCCTCCCCATCTCGTCCTCTCTCTCCCTCCCCCCTCGCCTCCTCTCGCTCCCTCCCCCCTCGCCTCCTCTCGCTCCCTCCCCCCTCGCCTCCTCCCTCTCGCTCCCTCCCCCTCGCCTCCTCTCGCTCCCTCCCCCTCGCCTCCTCTCTCTCTCTCTCCCTCCCCCCTCGCGTCCTCTCTCTCTCTCTATCTCTCTCTCACCACACCCCCCCCCCCCCTCGCGTTCTCTCTCTCCCCCCTCACGTTCTCTCTCTCCCCCCTCGCGTTCTCTCTCTCCCCCCATCGCGTTCTCGCACTCCGCCCGGCCCCCCCCCATCCCGTTTGTCTGTTGGAAGTCTATGAAC
>NW_027251417.1:0-48650 GCF_044704955.1 Pristiophorus japonicus | reverse complement strand
GAGGGGAAAGGGGAGAGAGAGGGGGAAAGGGGGAGAGAGAAGGGAAAAGGGGAGAGAGAGGAAAAGGGGAGAGAGAGGGGAAAGGGGAAAAGGGGAGAGAGAGGGGGGAAGGGGAAAGGAGAGAGAGAGGGGGAAGGGGGAAAAGGGGAGAGAGAGGGGGAAGTGGGAAGGTGGGAAAGGGGAGAGAGAGGGGGAAGGGGGAAGGTGGGAAAGGGGAGAGAGAGGGGGAAGGGGGAAGGTGGGAAAGGGGAGAGAGAGGGGGAAGGGGGAAAAGGGGAGAGAGAGGGGGAAGGATGAAAAAGGGGAGACCGAGGGGGAAAGGGGAGAGAGAGAGGGGAAAGGGGAGAGAGGGGAGAGAGGGGGAAAGGGGAGGGAGAGGGGGGAAAAGGAGAGAGAGAGGGGGAAAGGAGGGGAGAGAGAGGGGGAAAGGGGAGTGAGAGGGGAAAAGGGGGAAAGGGGGAGAGAGAGGGGAAAGGGGGAGAGAGAGGGGGAAGGGGAACAAGGGAGAGAGGGGGAAGATGGAAGGGGGAAACAGGCAGAGAGAGGGGGAAAGGTGGAGAGAGAGGGGGAAGATAGAAAAGGGGAGAGAGGGGGAAGAAGGAAGGGGAAAGGGAAAGGGGGAAAGGGGAGAGAGAGGGGGAAAGGGGGAAAAGGGGAGTGAAAGGGGGAAGGGGAAAAGGGGAGAGAGAGGGGGAAGGGGGGAAGGGGGGAAGGGGAAAAGGGGAGAGAAGGGGAAAAGGGGAAAAGTGGAGAGTGAGGGGGAAAGGGGGAAAAGGAGAGAGAGAGGGTAGGAGGAAAAGGGGAGAGAGAGGGGAAAGGGGAGAGAGGGGGAAGGGGGAAAAGGGGAGAGAGAGGGGGAAGGGAGAAAAGGGGAGAGAGAGGGGGAAAAGGGGAGAGAGGGGGAAGGGGGAAAAGGGGAGAGAGAGGGGGAAGGGGAAAAGGGGAGAGAGAGGGGAAGGGGGAAAAGGGGAGAGAGAGGGGGGGAAGGGGGAAGGGGAGAGAGAGGGGGAAGGGGGAAGGAGAGAGAGGTGGAAAAGGGGAGAGAGAG
The DNA here is from genome assembly GCF_044704955.1 of Pristiophorus japonicus. NCBI lineage: Eukaryota > Metazoa > Chordata > Chondrichthyes > Pristiophoridae > Pristiophorus > Pristiophorus japonicus. Next base: position 47,602 of record NW_027251417.1, on the reverse strand, counting down.
GGGGAAGGGAAGAGAGGGGGAAAGGGGGAAAGGGGGTAAAGGGGAGAGAGAGGGGGAAGGGGGGAAAGGGGAGAGAGAGGGGGAATGGGGAAAAGGGGAGAGAGAGGGGGAAGGGGGAAAAGGGGAGAGAGAGGGGGAAGGATGAAAAAGGGGAGACCGAGGGGGAAAGGGGAGAGAGAGGGGAAAGGGGAGAGAGGGGAGAGAGGGGGAAAGGGGAGGGAGAGGGGGGAAAAGGAGAGAGAGAGGGGGAAAGGAGGGGAGAGAGAGGGGGAAAGGGGAGTGAGAGGGGAAAAGGGGGAAAGGGGGAGAGAGAGGGGAAAGGGGGAGAGAGAGGGGGAAGGGGAACAAGGGAGAGAGGGGAAGATGGAAGGGGGAAACAGGCAGAGAGAGGGGGAAAGGTGGAGAGAGAGGGGGAAGATAGAAAAGGGGAGAGAGGGGGAAGAAGGAAGGGGAAAGGGAAAGGGGGGAAGGGGAGAGAGAGGGGGAAAGGGGGAAAAGGGGAGTGAAAGGGGGAAGGGGAAAAGGGGAGAGAGAGGGGGAAGGGGGGAAGGGGGGAAGGGGAAAAGGGGAGAGAAGGGGAAAAGGGGAAAAGTGGAGAGTGAGGGGGAAAGGGGGAAAAGGAGAGAGAGAGGGTAGGAGGAAAAGGGGAGAGAGAGGGGAAAGGGGAGAGAGGGGGAAGGGGGAAAAGGGGAGAGAGAGGGGGAAGGGAGAAAAGGGGAGAGAGAGGGGGAAAAGGGGAGAGAGGGGGAAGGGGGAAAAGGGGAGAGAGAGGGGGAAGGGGAAAAGGGGAGAGAGAGGGGAAGGGGGAAAAGGGGAGAGAGAGGGGGAAGGGGGAAGGGGAGAGAGAGGGGGAAGGGGGAAGGAGAGAGAGGTGGAAAAGGGGAGAGAGAGGGGGAAGGGAAGAGAGGGGGAAAGGGGGAAAGGGGGTAAAGGGGAGAGAGAGGGGGAAGGGGGAAAAGGGGAGAGAGAGGGGGAATGGGGAAAAGGGGAGAGAGAGGGGGAAGGGGGAAAAGGGGAGAGAGAGGGGGAAGGGGGAAAAGGGGAGAGAGAGGGGGAAGGGGGAAAAGGGGGAGACAGAGGGGGAAAGGGGAGAGAGAGGGGAAAGGGGAGAGAGGGGAGAGAGGAGGGAAGGGGAGAGAGAGGGAGAGGGGGAAAAGGAGAGAGAGAGGGGGAAAGGAGGGGGAAAGGAGGGGAGAGAGAGGGGAAAGGGGAGCGAGAGGGGTAAAGGGGGAAAGGGGAGAGAGAGGGGAAAGGGGGAGAGAGAGGGGGAAGGGGAACAAGGGAGAGAGGGGGAAGATGGAAGGGGGAAACAGGCAGAGAGAGGGAGAAAGGGGGAGAGAGAGGGGGAAGAGAGAAAAGGGGAGAGAAAGGAAGGGGAAAGGGAAAGGGGGAAAGGGGAGAGAGAGGGGGAAAGGGGGAAAAGGGGAGTGAAAGGGGGAAGGGGAAAAGGGGGGAGAGAGAGGGGGAAGGGAGAGAGAGGGGGAAGGGGGAAAGGGGGGAAGGGGAAAAGGGGAGAGAGGGGGAAAAGGGGAAAAGGGGAGAGTGAGGGGGAAAGGGGGAAAAGGGGAGAGAGAGGGAAGGGGGAAAAGGGGAGAGAGAGGGGAAAGGGGAGAGAGGGGGAAGGGGGAAAGTGGAGAGAGAGGGGGAAGGGAGAAAAGGGAAGAGAGAGGGGGGAAAAGGGGAGAGAGAGGGGGGAGGGGGAAAAGGGGAGAGAGAGGGGGAAGGCGGAAAGGGAAGAGGAAGGGGGAAGGGGGAAAAGGGGGAAGGAGAGAGAGCGGGAAGAGGGGAGAGAGAGGGGGAAGGGGGACGGGGGGAAAGGGGGGAAGGGGGAAGGAGAGAGAGCGGGAAGAGGGAAGGAGAGAGTGAGGACGAAGGGGGAAGGAGAGAGAGAGAGGGGGAAGGGAAGGAGAGAGAGAGGGGGGGAAGGGAAGGAGAGAGAGAGAGGGGGAAGGGGAGGGAGAGAGAGAGAGGGGGGAAGGGAAGGGAAGGAGAGAGAGAGGGGGGGAAGGGAAGGAGAGAGAGAGAGGGGGAAGGGAAGGAGCGAGAGAGGGGGAAGGGAAGGAGCGAGAGAGGGGGAAGGGGAGAGAGAGAGGGGGAAGGGGAGAGAGAGAGGGGGAAGGGGAGAGAGAGAGAAGGAAGGGGGAAGGAGAGAGAGGGGGGAAGGGGAGAGAGAGATGGGGAAGGAGAGAGAGAGTGAGGGGGAAGGGGAGAGAGAGAGAAGGGGAAGGAGAGAGAGAGGAAGTGGGAGAGAGGAGGAAGGGGGGAAGGAGAGAGAGAGAGGGGGGAAGGAGAGAGAGAGAAGGGGGGAGGAGAGAGAGATGGGGAAGGAGAGAGAGAGGGGGAAGGAGAGAGAGAGAGGGGGAAGGAGAGAGAGATGGGGAAGGAGAGAGAGAGAGGGGGGGAAGGAGAGAGAGAGAGGGTAAAGGAGAGAGTGAGAGAGGGGGGAGGGAGAGAGAGAGAGAGAGTGGGAGGAAGGAGAGAGAGAGGGGAGGGAGAGGGTAAAGGAGAGAAGGAGAGAGGGGGAGGGAGAGAGAGGGGGAAGGAGAGAGTGAGAGAGGGGGGAGGGAGAGAGAGAGAGTGGGAGGAAGGAGAGAGAGAGAGGGAGAGGGTAAAGGAGAGAGGGGAGAGAGAGAGAGAGAGAGAGGGGGAAGGAGAGAGAGAGGGGGGGAAGGAGAGAGAGATGGGGAAGGAGAGAGAGAGAGAGAGAGAGGGGGAGGAGAGAGAGAGGGGGGGAAGGAGAGAGAGATGGGGAAGGAGAGAGAGAGAGAGAGAGGGGGGGAAGGAGAGAGAGAGAGGGGGAAGGAGAGATAGAGAGGGGGAAGGAGAGAGAGAGAGGGGGAAGGAGAGAGAGATGGGGAAGGAGAGAGAGAGAGGGGGGGAAGGAGAGAGAGAGAGGGTAAAGGAGAGAGTGAGAGAGGGGGGAGGGAGAGAGAGAGAGAGTGGGAGGAAGGAGAGAGAGAGGGAGGGAGAGGGTAAAGGAGAGAAGGAGAGAGGGGGAGGGAGAGAGAGGGGGAAGGAGAGAGAGAGAGAGAGGGGGGAAGGAGGGAGAGGGGGAAGGAGAGAGAGAGGGGGAAGGAGAGAGAGAGGGGGAAGGAGAGAGAGAGGGGGAAGGAGAGAGAGAGGGGGGAAGGAGAGAGAGAGGGGAAAGGAGAGAGAGAGAGGGAAGGAGAGAGAGAGAGGGGGAAGGAGAGAGAGAGAGGGGGAAGGAGAGAGAGAGGGGGAAGGAGAGAGAGAGAGGGGTAAGGAGAGAGAGGGGAAGGAGAGAGAGAGAGGGGGAAGGAGAGAGAGAGAGAGGGAAGGAGAGAGAGAGAGAGGGGGAAGGAGAGAGAGAGAGGGAAGGAGAGAGAGAGAGAGGGGGAAGGAGAGAGAGAGAGGGGGAAGGAGAGAGAGAGAGAGGGAAGGAGAGAGAGAGAGAGGGGGAAGGAGAGAGAGAGAGAGAGGTGGAAGGAGAGAGAGGGGAGGGAGGAGAGAGTGAGAGGGAGAGGGTAAGGGAGAGGGTAAAGGAGAGAGTGAGAGAGGGGGGAGGGAGAGAGAGAGAGAGGGGCAGGAGGAGAGAGAGAGAGGGGGGCAGGAGGTAAGAGAGAGATTGAGGGGCGAGGAGAGAGAGGGGAAGGGGGGAAGAGGAGAGAGAGGGGCGAGAGGAGAGAGAGAGATTGAGGGGGGTGGAGAGAGAGAGGGGAGGGGGAAGAGGAGAGAGAGAGGGAGGGGGGAAGAGGAGAGAGAGAGGGGAGGGGGGGAAGAGGAGAGAGAGGGGGGAGAGGGGAGGGAGGAGAGAGAGGGGGGAGAGGGGAGGGAGGAAGAAGAGAGAGAGAGGGGAGGGGGGTGAAGGAAAGAGAGAGTGGCGGGTGGGAAGGAGGAGAGGGCGGGAAAGGAGGTGGGGGGGGTTAAGGAGGAGGGGGTGGAGGGGGGAGGAGCGAGAGAGAGACTGTGCGAGACGTGTCCACACTGAATTGTACTGATCTCGGTATTTGTTCCTGCACCCGATCGGTGCCAATGCACTAAACAACACAGCAACAGCTGCTAACCAACAGTGTGTTCAGCACAACCAAATAACCCGTCAGCAACAGCACAATAAAACATTCAACATATATTTACACAGAGCCAGAGAGAGAGAGAGAGAGACAGAGCCAGAGAGAGAGAGAGAGACAGAGCCAGAGAGAGAGAGAGAGAGACAGAGCCAGAGAGAGAGAGAGAGAGAGAGCCAGAGCCAGAGAGAGAGACAGAGCCAGAGAGAGAGACAGACAGAGGGTTCTAAAGAAGTAGTGGCAGGGCCAGTGAAAGCATTGGTTGTAATCTACCAAAATTCCCTGGATTCTGGGGAGGTCCCAGTCGATTGGAAAACTGCAAATGTAATGCTCCTATTTTAAAAATGAGGCAGACAGAAAGCAGGAAACTATAGACCCGTTAGCCTAACAACTGCGGTTGGGAAAATGCTGGAGACCATTATTAAGGAAGCAGTTGCGGGACATTTGGAAAAGCATAATTCAATTAAGCAGTCAGCGTGGTTTTGTCATGTATTTCACCATCTTGCAATGACAATAGTTATGTAACTGTAACTCATGCACACTGTACCTGTACCATTGAAATGCACACCCTGACCACAGGGGGTGAGCTTGCGGGAGACACTCCTCACCTGGGTTTCCAGGTATAAAAGGGGAGGTCCCACCCAGGGTCAGCACTCTTTGGTCCTGGGAATAAAATGAAGGTCACAGAGTGACCGTGTCTGATAGATATATGCCTCGTGTGAGTTTGTAACAAGGTGCAAAGACACGACAGATTTTATGAAAGGGAAATCACGTTTGAAAAATTTGCTGGAGTTCTTTGAGGATGTAACGAGCAGGGTGAATAAGGGGGAACCAGTGGATGTGGTGTATTTGGATTTCCAGAAAGCATTCGATAAGGTGCCACATTAAAGGTTACTGCACAAGATAAAAGTTCACGGGGTCCGGGGTAATATATTAGCATGGATAGCATCATCATCATCGGCAGTCCCTGGAATCGAGGAAGACTTGCTTCCACTCTAAAAATGAGTTCTTAAGTGGCTGAACAGTCCAATGCGAGAACCACAGACCCTTTCACAGGTGGATCCATGAGGGTCCTGACATTCCAGGTCCCGAACTTCATGTTAACGGAGTGGAAGATACCTGTGCGTGAGTTCTTTTGACGTGGCATGTCCATACACACTGGCTACCACGCGGGCTTAGCTGAGCACGGTCTTGGTCCAGCGGCAAGGGGGTCCAAGACGACTGGAGACCAGGCTCTGCTGTTTGGGCCTAGGTGCCTACAGCGAGATGTAGGTCACAAGCTCGGCGCTGGGTAGCGCCCTTCGGTGAGATGGTAGGTGGTCCAAGGCCTGGTTGGGGGCAGGCATTGGGAGGGTCAGTGGCTGACTCAACTGCTCAACCCAACCCCCTGACCATGCCTGGTGAGCCTCCGACCACAGGTTTGGGCCCACCTCACGCTCCCCACTGGACGTGGCAGTCTCAGCGGCTTCTCCAGCAATCGGGCCCCCTTCCCTGGCAACCGGGCCCCCTCTCTCTCTCCCCCGCCCTCCTCCCCCAGCGACCGGGCCCCCTCTCTCTCCCCCACCCGCCCTCCTCCCCCAGCGACCGGGCCCCATCTCTCTCCCCCCGCCCTCCTCCCCCAGCGACCGGGCCCCCTCTCTCTCCCCCCCGCCCTCCTCCCCCAGCGACCAGGTCCCCTCTCTCTCCCCCACCCGTCCTCCCCCGGCGACCGGGCCCCCCCTCTCTCTCCCACCCGCCCTCCTCTCCCAGCGACCAGGCCCACTCTCTCTCCCCCACCCACCCTCCTCCCCCAGCGACCAGGTCCCCTCTCTCTCCCCCACCCGTCCTCCCCCGGCGACCGGGCCCCCTCTCTCTCCCCCACCCGCCCTCCTCCCCCAGCGACCAGGCCCCCTCTCTCTCCCCCCGCCCTCCTCCCCCAGCGACCGGGCCCCCTCTCTCTCCCCCACCCGCCCTCCTCCCCCAGCGACCGGGCCCCCTCTCTCTCCCCCACCCGCCCTCCTCCCCCAGCGACCAGGCCCCCTCTCTCTCCCCCACCCGCCCTCCTCCCCCAGCGACCAGGCCCCCTCTCTCTCCCCCACCCGCCCTCCTCCCCCAGCGACCAGGCCCCCTCTCTCTCCCCCACCCGCCCTCCTCCCCCAGCGACCGGGCCCCCTCTCTCTCCCCCACCCGCTCTCCACCCCCAGCGACCGGGTCCACTCTCTCTCAACCCCCCCCCGTCCTCCCCCGGCGACCGGGCCCCCTCTCTCTCCCGCACCCGCCTTCCTCCCCCAGCGACCGGGCCCCCTCTCTCTCAACCCCCCCCCGTCCTCCCCCGGCGACCGGGCCCCCTCTCTCTCCCCCCCCGCCCTCCTCCCCCAGCAACCGGGCCCTCTCTCTCTCACCCCCCCGTCCTCCCCCGGTGACCAGGCCCCCTCTCTCTCCCCCCTCCCCTACCCTGGCGATCGGGCCTCCCTCCTCCCCTCCCCCACCCCCGGTGATCGGGCGTCCCTCCCATCCCTTCCCATGGCGATCAGGCCTCCCCCCCCTCCCCTCCCTCCCCTCCCCTCCCATCCCCTTCCCCGACAATCGGGCCTCCCCCCCTCCCCTCCCCCGCCGACCATGTTCCCCCTCCCCTCCCATCCCCTGGGCCTCCCTCGATGATCGGGCCTCCCCCCTCTTCCTCTGGCGATCGCGTCCACACATTTAAAACTGAGATGAGGAGGAATTTCTTCTCTCAGAGGGTTGTAAATCTGTGGAATTCGCTGCCTCAGAGAGCTGTGGAAGCCGGGACATTGAATATATTTAAGGCGGAGATAGACACATTTTTGAGCGATAAGGGAGTAAAGGGTTATGTGGAGTGGGCGGGGAAGTGGAGCTGAGTCCATGATCAGATCAGCCATGATCTTATTAAATGGCAGAGCAGGCTCGAGGGGCCAAATGGCCGATTCCTGTTTCTATTAGACTAAACGGTGGCACAATTGAGGAACAGTGGAGGACTTTTAAGGAGCACTTTCATAGTGCGCAACAAAAATATATTCCAGTGAAAAAGAAGGGCGGTTTGAGAAGGGATAACCAGCCGTGGATAACCAAGGAAATAAAGGAGAGTATCAAATTAAAAACCAATGCGTATAAGGTGGCCAAGGTTAGTGGGAAACTAGAATATTGGGAAAATTTTAAACAACAGCAAAGAATGACTAAGAAAGCAATAAAGAAAGGAAAGATAGATTACGAAAGTAAACTTGCGCAAAACATAAAAACAGATAGTAAAAGATTTTACCGATATATAAAAAGGAAAAGAGTGACTAAAGTAAATGTTGGTCCTTCAGAAGAATGGAAGGGGGATTTAATAATGGGAAATGTGGAAATGGCTGAGACCTTAAACAATTATTTTGCTTCCGTCTTCACAGTGGAAGACACAAAAATCATGCCAAAAATTGCTGTTCACGGGAATGTGGGAAGGGAGGACCTTGAGACAATCACTGTCACTAGGGAGGTAGTGCTGGACAGGCGAATGGGACTCAAGTCCCCTGGTCCTGATGAAATGCATCCCAGGGTAATAAAAGAGATGGCAGAAGTTATAGCAGATGCATTGGTTATAATCTACCAAAATTCTCTGGACTCTGGGGAGGTACCAGCGGATTGGAAAGCAGCTAATGTAACGCCTCTGTTTAAAAAAGGGGGAAGACAAAAGGCAGGTAACTATAGGCCGGTTAGTTTAACATCTCTAGTGGGGAAAATGCTTGAAGCTATCATTAAGGAAGAAATAGCGGGACATCCATATAGGAATAGTGCAATCAAGCAGACGCAACATGGATTCATGAAGGGGAAATCATGTTTAACTAATTTACTGGAATTCTTTGAAGATATAACGAGCATGGTGGATAGAGGTGTACCGATGGATGTGGTGTATTTAGATTTCCAAAAGGCATTCGATAAGGTGCCACACAAAAGGTTACTGCAGAAGATAGAGGTACGCGGATTCAGCGGAAATGTATTAGCATGGATAGAGAATTGGCTGGCGAACAGAAAGCAGAGAGTTGGGATAAATGGGTCCTTTTCGGGTTGGAAATCGGTGGTTAGTGGTGTGCCACAGGGATCGGTGCTGGGACCACAACTGTTTACAATATACATAGATGACCTGGAAGAGGGGACAGAGTGTAGTGTAACAAAATTTGCAGATGACACAAAGATTAGTGGGAAAGTGGGTTGTGACGAGGACACAGATAGGCTGCAAAGAGATTTGGATAGGTTAAGCAAATGGGCTAAGGTTTGGCAGATGGAATACAATGTCGGAAAATGTGAGGTCATCCACCTTGGAAAAAAAAAACAGTAAAAGTGAATATTATTTGAATGGAGATAAATTACAACATGCTGCAGTGCAGAGGGACCTGGGGGTCCTTGTGCATGAATCCCAAAAAGTTAGTTTGCAGGTGCAGCAGGTAATCAGGAAGGCGAATGGAATGTTGGCCTTCATTGCGAGAGGGATGGAGTACAAAAGCAGGGAGGTCCTTCTGCAACTGTATAGGGTATTGATGAGGCCGCACCTGGAGTACTGCATGCAGTTTTGGTCACCTTACTTAAGGAAGGATATACTAGCTTTGGAAGGGGTACAGAGACTATTCACTAGGCTGATTCCGGAGATGAGGGGGTTACCTTATGATGATAGATTGAGTAGACTGGGTTTTTACTCGTTGGAGTTCAGAAGGAAGAGGGGTGATCTTATAGAAACATTTTCAATAATGAAAGGGATAGACAAGATAGAGGCAGAGAGGTTGTTTCCACTGGTTGGAGAGACTAGAGCTAGGGGGCACAGCCTCAAAATACGGGGGAGCCAATTTAAAACCGAGTTAAGAAGGAATTTCTTCTCCCAGAGGGTTGTGAATCTGTGGAATTCTCTGCCCAAGGAAGCAGTTGAGGCTAGCTCATTGAATGTATTCAAGTCACAGATAGATAGATTTTTAACCAATAAGGGAATTAAGGGTTACGGGGAGCGGGCGGGTAAGTGGAGCTGAGTCCACGGCCAGATCAGCCATGATCTTTTTGAATGGCGGAGCAGGCTCGAGGGGCTACATGGCCTACTCCTGTTCCTGGTTCTTATGTTCTTATGTTATTTCTTGTGTTCTGGCTATTTAATTTGCCAGGACCCCAGTCCCAGCATTGCTTTAAGTGGAGCCTGTCCAAATGGAACAGCTCCCTTTACCCCAGTACTGGTGCCAGTGCAGCAGGAATAGAAACCCATTTCTCCCACACCAATCTTTGAGCTATGCGTTCATCTCTCTGATCTTATTTACCCTATGCAATTTTGCTCGTGGCTCAGGTAGTAATCCAGAGATTATTACCTTTGTGATTCTGCTTTTTAAATTTAGCCCCTAGCTACTCATACTCCCTCAACAGAACCTCTTTGTCCTATCTATGTCGTTGGTACCTATGTGGACCATGACAACTGGATCTTCCTCCTCCCACTCCAGGTTCCTCTCCAACCCAGAGGAGATGTCTTTAACCTTGGTGATATGTCCTTACTATACAGTACAAATGCACACGAGGCCCATACTTGAGAGAAGGTCACTCTGTGACCAGTAACCTTTATTGCAGCATTGAAGTGATGAAGGTGGGTGGAGCTTCCCCTTTTATCCCTGAAAGTCCAGGTTAGGAGTGTCTCCCACAAGTTCACCACCTAGTGGTCAATGTTCTCATGGTGTACAACTTAGGTCAGTTTAAACATGGGTTACAATGACAGTGGAATACATGACATCACCTCTCCCCCAAAGTCTTATTGGGATCACAGGTTAAGTCTCTCTGGTGGTTTACGCTCCCTTGTAGTGCGCCTGAGTTGGGGCTCCGGTTGTTGGACACTGGCCTGAGTGTCTGCTGTTTTGGTGCCCCAGGCCAGTCCGGACTGCCCACAGTGACTGGGCTCTCCTCCACTTGGTTCTGGTGTTCGGTCACCTGTGGTGGTGTGAACTCTACATCGTTTTCTTCCTCTGCTTCTTCTATGGGGTTGCTGAACCTCCTTTTTGTTTGATCCACGTGTTGGCGGCAGATTTGTCCATTGGTAAGTTTAACTACCAGAATCCTATTCCCCTCATTGGCAATCGCGGTGCCTGCGAGCCATTTGGGGCCTGCAGCATAGTTGAGGACAAAGACAGGGTCATTAACATCAATACATCGCGCCCTCGCATTCCCGTCATGGTAGTCACATTGTCACTGGCGCCTGCTCTCAACAATTCCTTTCATGGTGGGGTGTATAAGGGATAACATGGTTTTGAGCATTCTTTTCATTAGCAACTCTGCGGGTGGGACCCCTATGAGTGAGTGTGGTCGGGATCTATTGGCCAACAGGAGGCGTGATAAGCGGCTTTGTAGGGGATCCCTTGGATTCTGAGCATCCCCTGTTTGATTATCTGCACTGCTCGTTCCGCCTGGCTGTTTGAGGCCGGCTTGAATGGTGCCGTTCTGACATGGTTGATACCATTTCCTGCCATGAAGTCCTGGAATTTAAAGCTTGTAAAGCACGGGCCATTATCACTGACCAAGACGTCCAGTAGACCATGGGCGGCGAACATTGCCCGTAGACTTTCTACCGTGGCAGAGGATGTGCTTGAATTAAGAATGTCACACTCGATCCATTTGGAGTAGGCGTCTACGACAACCAAAAACATTTTTCCCATGAAAGGACCTGCGTAGTCCACATGGATGCATGACCATGGCTTGGCGGGCCAGGACCAGGGGCTAAGGGGGGCTTCCCTGAGCATATTGCCCAGCGAGGCACATGTGTTGCACCTGCGAACACAAAGTTCCAGGTCTGCGTCTATCCCTGGCCACCAAACGTGTGACCTGGCAATTGTTTTCATCATCAGGTTGGGCGGTGTGTCGCCGAGTCGGGAGCAGCGTCGAGGAGGTGTGTGGAGAGGCCAATAAAAGGCCGCGAGGTTGGGCGGTGTGTCGCTGAGTCGGGAGCAGCGTCGAGGAGGTGCGTGGAGAGGTGTGGCTTGTGCAGCTACAGGGAGAAGGCAAAAAAGAAGTCGAAAGAAATAGAAAGGTGATGTCACAGCCAAGGGGGTAAGTGATTGGCTGGTGATTGGTGAGTAGTTTTTCTTTTTTCTCTTCTATAACAGTGAGTAAACATTAGCATTGTTGTTGCCAATTTAAGTGTATCTAAGGGTTAAGTCATGGCAGGAAAGCTCGGTCACGTGATATGCTTCTCCTCTACCATGTGGGAACTCAGGGACACTTCCAGTGTCCCTGACGACTGCGTGTGCGGAAGTGTATCCGCCTCCAGCTCCTGACGGTCCGTGTTGCGGAATTGGAGCTGAGGGTGGATTCACTCTGGAGCATCCACGATGCTGAGAATGACGTGAGTAGCACATGTAGCGAGTTGGTCTTACCACAGGTGAAGGGTCCACAGCCAGATAGGGAATGGAAGGCCAGCAGGAAGAGCAGTGCAAGTAAGGTAGTGCAGGGGTCCCCTGTGGTCATCCCCCTGCAAAACAGATACACCGCTTTGAGTACTGTTGAGGGGGATGACTCATCAGGGGAGGGCAGCAGTAGCCATATTCATGGCACCATGGCTGGCTCTGCTGCACAGGAGGGCAGGAAAAAGTGTGGGAGAGCGATAGTGATAGGGGATTCAATTGAAAGGGGAATAGATAGGCGTTTCTGCGGCCGCAACCAAGACTCCAGGATGGTATGTTGCCTCCCTGGTGCAAGGGTCAAGGATGTCTCGGAGCGGGTGCAGGACATTCTGAAAAGGGAGGGTGAATAGCCAGTTGTCGTGGTGCACATTGGTACCAACGATATAGGTTAAAAAAAAGAGATGAGGTCCTACGAGAAGAATTTAAGGAGCTAGGAGCTAAATTAAAAAGTAGGACCTCAAAAGTAGTAATCTCGGGATTGCTACCAGTGCCACGTGCTAGTCAGAGTAGGAATCACATGATAGCGCAGATGAATACGTGGCTTGAGCAGTGGTGCAGCAGGGAGGGATTCAAATTCCTGGGGCATTGGAACCGGTTCTGGGGGAGGTGGGACCAGTACAAACCGGATGGTCTGCACCTGGGCAGGACCGGAACCAATGCCCGAGGGGTAGTGTTTGCTAGTGCTGTTGGGGAGGAGTTAAACTCATATGGCAGGGGGATGGGAACCAATGCAGGGAGACAGAGGGAAACTAAATGGAGACAGAAGCAAAAGACAGAAAGGAGATGAGTAAAAGTGGAGGGCAGAGAAACCCAAGGCAAAAAACAAAAAGGGCCACTGTACAGCAAAATTCCAAAGGGTCAAAGTATAATAAAAAGGCAAGCCTGAAAGCTCGGTGCCTCAATGCGAGGATTATTCGGAACCCAGGAGAGGGCTCTGAGCTAGTTCGAGTGGGTGAGAGCTCAGATGAACCGGACCCCAAGAAAGAATGCAAAAGGCAGGAGGCAACAGAGCAGAGTAGCACTGGGGTAAGTATAAACCACAACATGATAGGAAGAGACAATATGTATGAATATAAAGGGGCTGCAGGAGGGGTCAAAATTAAAAATCATGGTTTAAAAACTAGTATTAAAACACTCTACCTAAACGCACGCAGCATTCGAAATAAAGTAAATGAGTTGACGGCACAAATCATGACAAATGGGTATGATTTGGTGGCCATTACAGAAACATGGTTGCAGGGTGGCCAAGACTGGGAATTAAACATACAGGGGTATCTGACAATTCGGAAAGATAGACAAGAAGGGAAAGGAGGTGGGGTAGCTCTGTTAATAAAGGATGATATCAGGGCAGTTGTGAGAGATGATATTGGCTCTAATGAACAAAATGTTGAATCATTGTGGGTGGGGATTAGAGATAGTAAGGGGAAAAAGTCACTGGTGAGTGTAGTTTATAGGCTCCAAAATAATAACTTCATGGTGGGGCAGACAATAATCAAGGGAATAATGGAGGCATGTGAAAAAGGAACGGCAGTAATCATGGGGGACTTTAACCTACATATCGATTGGTCAAATCAAATCACACGGGGTAGCCTGGAGGAGGAATTCATAGAATGCATACAGGATTGTTTCTGAGACCAGTATGTTACAGAACCTACAAGGGAGCAAGCTATCTTAGATCTGGTCCTGTGTAATGAGACAGGAATAATAAACGATCTTCTTGTAAAAGAACCTCTCGGAATGAGTAATCACAGTATGATTGAATTTGTAATACAGATTGAGGGTGAGGAAGTAGTGTCTCAAACGAGCGTACTATGCTTAAACAAAGGGGACTACAGTGGGATGAGGGCATAGTTAGCTAAAGTAGACTGGGAACACAGACTAAACGGTGGCACAATTGAGGAACAGTGGAGGACTTTTAAGGAGCTCTTTCATAGTGCTCAACAAAAATATATTCCAATGAAAAAGAAGGGCGGTAAGAGAAGGGATAACCAGCCGTGGATAACCAAAGAAATAAAGGAGAGTATCAAATTAAAAACCAATGCGTATAAGGTGGCCAAGGTTAGTGGGAAACTAGAAGATTGGGAAAATTTTAAACGACAGCAAAGAATGACTAAGAAAGCAATAAAGAAAGGAAATACAGATTATGAAAGTAAGCTTGCGCAAAACATAAAAACAGATAGTAAAAGCTTTCACCTATATATAAAATGGAAAAGAGTGACTAAAGTAAATATTGGTCCCTTAGAAGATGAGAAGGGGGATTTAATAATGGGAAATGTGGAAATGGCTGAGACCTTAAATAATTATTTTGCTTCGGTCTTCACAGTGGAAGACACAAAAACCATTCCAAACATTGCTGGTCACAGGAATGTGGGAAGGGAGGACCTTGAGACAATCACTATCATTAGTGGGTTAGTGCTGGACAGGCTAATGGGACTCAAGGTAGACAAGTCCCCTGGTCCTGATGAAATGCATCCCAGGGTATTAAAAGAGATGGCTGAAGTTATAGCAGATGCATTCGTTATAATCTACCAAAATTCTCTGGACTCTGGGGAGGTACCAGCGGATTGGAAAGCAGCTAATGTAACACCTCTGTTTAAAAAAGGGGGCAGAAAAAAGGCAGGTAACTATAGGCCGGTTAGTTTAACATCAGTAGTGGGAAAAAACTTGAAGCTATCATTAAGGAAGAAATAGCGGGACATCTAGATAGGAATAGTGCAATCAAGCAGATGCAACATGGATTCATGTTTAACTAATTTACTGGAATTCTTTGAGGATATAATGAACATGGTGGATAGAGGTGTACCGATGGATGTGGTGTATTTAGATTTCCAAAAGGCATTCGATAAGGTGCCACACAAAAGGTTACTGCAGAAGATAGAGGTACGCGGAGTCAGAGGAAATGTATTAACATGGATCGAGAATTGGCTGGCGAACAGAAAGCAGAGAGTCGGGATAAATCGGTCCTTTTCGGGTTGGAAATCGGTGGTTAGTGGTGTGCCACAGGGATTGGTGCTGGGACCACAACTGTTTACAATATACATAGATGACCTGGAAGAGGGGACAGAGTGTAGTGTAACAAAATTTGCAGATGACACAAAGATTAGTGGGAAAGCGGGTTGTGTAGAGGACACAGAGAGGCTGCAAAGAGATTTAGATAGGTTAAGCGAATGGGCTAAGGTTTGGCAGATGGAATACAATGTTGGAAAATGTGAGGTCATCCACCTTGGGAAAAAAAAATTAGTAAAAGAGAATATTATTTGAATGGGGAGAAATTACAACATGCTGCGGTGCAGAGGGACCTGGGGAGCTGCAAAAGTTAGTTTGCAGGTGCAGCAGGTAATCAGGAATGCGAATGGAATGTTGGCCTTCATTGCGAGAGGGATGGAGTACAAAAGCAGGGAGGTCCTGCTGCAACTGTATAGGGTATTGGTGAGGCCGCACCTGGAGTACTGCGTGCAGTTTTGGTCACCTTACTTAAGGAAGGATATACTAGCTTTGGAGAGGGTACAGAGACGATTCACTAGGCTGATTCCGGAGATGAGGGGGTTACCTTATGATGATAGATTGAGTAGACTGGGTCTTTACTCGTTGGAGTTCAGAAGAATGAGGGGTGATCTTATAGAAACATTTAAAATAATAAAAGGGATCGACAAGATAGAGGCAGAGAGGTTGTTTCCACTGGTCGGGGAGACTAGAACTAGGGGGCACAGCCTCAAAATACGGGGGAGCCAATTTAAAACCGAGTTGAGAAGGAATTTCTTCTCCCAGAGGGTTGTGAATCTGTGGAATTCTCTGCCCAAGGAAGCAGTTGAGGCTAGCTCATTGAATGTATTCAAATCACAGATAGATAGATTTTTAACCAATAAGGGAATTAAGGGTTATGGGGAGCGGGCGGGTAAGTGGAGCTGAGTCCACGGCCAGATCAGCCATGATCTTGTTGAATGGCGGAGCAGGCTCGAGGGGCTAGATGACCTACATCTGTTCCTAATTCTTATGTTCTTATGACAATGCCCGGGTGCTCATTGTGGAGTTCTCTGATGAATGCCTCTCTGCCCATCTGGGGCATGACTACTCGGTTTCCCCATAGTAGGCAATCGGCCTGAATTGAGAGTTCAGCCTTGCACCTGTGAAATGGTTTAAATTCCTCAGGGCATGCCCCGTACGTGGCTGCCCAGTCCCCATTCAGGACACATTTCTTGACTAAAGACAATAGCAGGTCTCTTTGTCCAGACTTTGATCTGACGGGCTGTCACGGGTGAGCCTTCGCTTCCGAAAGCTTCAACAGCCATGACCATCTCAGCAGCATGCTCGGTTGCCCCTCGGTGGTGGCTAGTAGGAGTCTGCTGAGTGCATCGGTGCAGTTCTCAGTGCCCGGTCTGTGCCGAATTGTATAGTCATAGGTGGCTAACATGAGTGCCCACCTCTGTATGCGGGCCGATGCATTTGAATTTATGGCCTTGTTGTCGGCCAAAAGGGACGTTAGGGGTTTGTGATCTGGCTCCAGCTCAAATTTCCTGCCAAACAGGTACTGGTGCATTTTTTTTTTACTGCATATACACATGCAAGCGCTTCCTTTTCTACCATCCCGTAGCCCCTTTCTGCCTGTTGGGGAGGAGTTAAACTAATATGGCAGGGGGATGGGAACCAATGCAGGGAGACAGAGAGAAACAAAAAGAAGACAAAAGCAAAAGACAGAAAGGAGATGAGTAAAAGTGGAGGGCAGAGAAACCCAAGGCAAAAAACAAAAAGGGCCACTGAATATAAAGGGGCTGCAGGAGGGGTCAAAATTAAAAAATCATGGTTTTAAAAACTAGGATTAAAACACTCTACCTAAATGCACACAGCATTCGAAATAAAGTAAATGAGTTGACGGCACAAATCATTACAAATGGGTATGATTTGGTGGCCATTACAGAAACATGGTTGCAGGGTGGCCAAGACTGGGAATTAAACATACAGGGGTATCTGACAATTCGGAAAGATAGACAAGAAGGGAAAGGAGGTGGGGTAGCTCTGTTAATAAAGGATGATATCAGGGCAGTTGTGAGAGATGATATTGGCTCTAATGAACAAAATGTTGAATAATTATGGGTGGAGATTAGAGATAGTAAGGGGAAAAAGTCACTGGTGAGCGTAGTTTATAGGCCCCCAAGTAATAACATCACGGTGGGGCGGGCAATAATCAAGGGAATAATGGAGGCATGTGAAAAAGGAACGGCAGTAGTCATGGGGGAATTTAACCTACATATCGATTGGTCAACTCAAATCGCATGGGGTAGCCTGAAGGAGGAATTCATAGAATGCAGATGGGATTGTTTCTTAGAACAGTATGTGACAGAACCTACAAAGGAGCAAGCTATCTTAGATCTGGTCCTGTGTAATAAGACAGGAAAAATAAACGATCTCCGAGTAAAAGATCCTCTCGGAATGAGTGATCACAGTTGAATTTGTAATACAGATTGAGGGTGG
This sequence comes from Pristiophorus japonicus, assembly GCF_044704955.1. NCBI lineage: Eukaryota > Metazoa > Chordata > Chondrichthyes > Pristiophoridae > Pristiophorus > Pristiophorus japonicus. The sequence goes on along the minus strand of NW_027251417.1, from coordinate 30,717 downwards.
GGAAGTTGTGTCAGAAATGAGCAAACTATGCTTAAACAAAGGGGACTACAGTGGGATGAGGGCAGAGTTGGCTAAAGTAGACTGGAAACACAGACTAAACGGTGGTACAATTGAGGAACAGTGGAGGACTTTTAAGGAGCTCTTTCATAGTGCGCAACAAAAATATATTCCAGTGAAAAAGAAGGGCGGTAAGAGAAGGGATAACCAGCCGTGGATAACCAAGGAAATAAAGGAGAGTATCAAATCAAAGACCAATGCGTATAAGGTGGCCAAGGTTAGTGGGAAACAAGAGGATTGGGAAAATTTTAAACAACAGCAAAGAATGACTATAAATGCAATAAAGAAAGGAAAGATAGATTACGAAGGTAAACTTGCGCAAAACATAAAAACAGATAGTAAAAGCTATCACCTATATATAAAACGGAAAAGAGTGACTAAAGTAAATGTTGGTCCCTTAGAAGATGAGAAGGGGGATTTAATAATGGGAAATGTGGAAATGGCTGAGACCTTAAACAATTATTTTGCTTCAGTCTTCACAGTGGAAGACACAAAAACCATTCCAAAAATTGCTAGTCACAGGAATGTGGGAAGGGAGGACCTTGAGACAATCACTATCACTAAGAGGGGTAGTGCTGGACAGGCTAATGGGACTCAAGGTAGACAAGTCCCCTGGTCCTGATGAAATGCATCCCAGGGTATTAAAAGAAATGGCGGAAGTTATAGCAGATGCATTCGTTATAATCTACCAAAATTCTCTGGACTCTGGGGAGGTACCAGCGGATTGGAAAGCAGCTAATGTAACGCCTCTGTTTAAAAAAGGGGGCAGACAAAAGGCAGGTAACTATAGGCTGGTTAGTTTAACATCTGTAGTGGGTAAAATGCTTGAAACTATCATTAAGGAAGAAATAGTGGGACATTTAGATAGGAATAGTGCAATCAAGCAGATGCAGCATGGATTCATGAAGGGGAAATCATGTTTAACTAATTTACTGGAATTCTTTAAGGATATAATGAGCATGGTGGATAGAGGTGTACAGATGGATGTGGTATATTTAGATTTCCAAAAGGCATTCGATAAGGTGCCACACAAAAGGTTACTGCAGAAGATAGAGGTACGCGGATTCAGAGGAAATGTATTAGCATGGATAGAGAATTGGCTGGCTAACAGAAAGCAGAGAGTCGGGATAAATGGGTCCTTTTCGGGTTGGAAATCGGTGGTTAGTGGTATGCCACAGGGATCGGTGCTGGGACCACAACTGTTTACAATATACATAGATGACCTGGAAGATGGGACAGAGTGTAGTGTAACAAAATTTGCAGATGACACAAAGATTAGTGGGAAAGCGGGTTGTGTAGAGGACACAGAGAGGCTGAAAAGAGATTTGGATAGGTTAAGCGAATGGGCTAAGGCTTGGCAGATGGAATACAATGTCGGAAAGTGTGAGGTCATCTACCTTGGGGAAAAAGCAGTAAAAGGGAATATTATTTGAATGGGGAGAAATTACAACATGCTGAGGTGCAGAGGGACCTGGGGGTCCTTGTGCATGAATCCCAAAAAGTTAGTTTGCAGGTGCAGCAGGTAATCAGGAAGGCGAATGGAATGTTGGCCTTCATTGCGAGAGGGATGGAATACAAATGCAGGGAGGTCCTGCTGCAACTGTATAGGGTATTGGTAAAGCCGCACCTGGAGTTCTGCATGCAGTTTTGGTCACCTTACTTAAGGAAGGATATACTAGCTTTGGAGGGGGTACAGAGACAATTCACTAGGCTGATTCCGGAGATGAGGGGGTTACCTTATGATGATAGATTGAGTAGACTGGGTCTTTACTCGTTGGAGTTCAGAAGGATGAGGGGTGATCTTATAGAAGCATTTAAAATCATGAAAGGGATAGACAAGATAGAGGCAGAGAGGTTGTTTCCACTGGTCGGGGAGACTAGAACTAGGGGGCACAACCTCAAAATACGGGGGAGCCAATTTAAAACCGAGTTGCGAAGGAATTTCTTCTCCCAGAGGGTTGTGAATCTGTGGAATTCTCTGCCCAAGGAAGCAGTTGAGGTTAGCTCATTGAATGTATTCAAGTCACAGATGGATAGATTTTTAACCAATAAGGGAATTAAGGGTTACGGGGAGAGGGCGGGTAAGTGGAGCTGAGTCCACGGCCAGATCAGCCATGATCTTATTGAATGGCGGAGCAGGCTCGAGGGGCTAGATGGCCTACTCCTGTTCCATGTTCTTATGTTCTTATGCCTGGGCCAGACTTCTGGAGGCATAAGCTACCGGCTGTAACTGACCCTTGGCATTAACATGCTGCAACACACACTCGATCCCATAGGACGATGCATCGCACGTTAAAACAAGTTTCTTACATGGGTCATATAGCGTTAACAGATTGTTGGAGCATAACAAATTTCATGCTCTATCTAAAGCCCTTTCCTGGTGTCCCCCCAGACCCATTCGCGACCTTTGCGTAGGAGCACGTGCAGCGGCTCTAGCAGCGTGCTCAATTTGGGAAGAAAGTTACCAAAATTTCAGAAGCCCCAGGAATGAACGCAGCTCCATCGTGTTACGAGGTCTGGGTGCTCTCTGGATCACTTCAGTTTTGGACGCAGCAGGTCTGATCCCATCTGCTGCTACCCTCATCCCCAGGAATTCTACCTCTGGAGCTAGGAAGACGCACTTTGCCTTTTGCAGTTGCAGACCTACCCGGTCCAGTCTGCGTAGCACCTCCTACAGGTTGCAGAGGTGTTCTTCAGTATCGTAACCCGTAATGAGTATGTTGTCTTGAAAAACCACTGTCCTTGGAATCGACTTGAGGAGGCTTTCCATATTTCGTTGAAAGATCGTGGCGGCCGAGCGAATCCCGAACGGACATCTGTTGTACTCGAACAACCCCTTGTGTGTCGTGATGGTAGTCAGCTTCTTCTACTCACTTGCCAGCTCCTGGGTCATGTAAGCTGAGGTCAGGTCCAATTTTCAAAAAAGTTTGCCACTGGATAGCGTCGCAAAGAGGTCCTCCGCTCTCAGTAGCGGGTACTGGTCTTGGAGTGACACCCGATTGATGGTGGCCTTGTAATCGGCACATATCCTGACCGACCCATCCGCCTTGAGCACCGGCACAATCGGGCTCGCCCAGTCACTGAATTCGACTGGCGAGATGATGCCTTCCCTCAGCAGGCAGTCCAATTTGCCTTCTATCTTTTCCCGCATCGCATACGGCACCGCTCTGGCCTTGTGGTGTACTGGCCTGGCGTCCGGGTTTATGTGAATCACTACCTTGGTACCCATGAAGGTGCCAATGCTGGGTTGAAATAATGAGTCAAATTTGCCCAGGACCTGTGAGCATGATATTTGTTCCACAGAAGAAATTGCATTGACATCGCCCCATTTCCAGTTCATGATAGCCAGCCAACTCCTCCCCGGTAGTACGGGACCATCCCCTGGGACAATCCAGAGTGGCAACCTGTTCTCCGAATCTTTGTGGGTCATGACTACTGTGGTGCTGCCTAGCACCGGAATGATCTCCTTTGTATATGTCCGTAGCTGTGCATCAATCGGCAATAATTTTGGCCTCCTGGCCTTGGATACCCACAACTTGTCGAACTGTTTGATACTCATCAGGGACTGGCTGGCCCCCGTGACTAGCTCCATTGATACTGGGATGCCATTGAGGAGCACTTTCATCATTATCGGTGGCGTCCTGGTGTATGAACTGTATACGTGCTCCACATGAACTCGCTGAACTTCAGCTTCCAGCGATTTCCCCCAGTGTCCATTTGGCCTCATAGGGCTTACATCAGACCTGTCCTCCTCGTACATCAACCTGGCTGCAGGCTTCCTGCACATACACGCCAAGTGACCGCTGACGTTGCAGTTTCTGCAGGTATATTGCTGATGCCTGCAAGCTCTGGCTGGGTGTTTGCCTCCACACCTCCAACATGAGCTGTTGTTGGAAACAAAAGATCCATTATCAGTAGATTGTCTCTGACTGTCTCTGTAACTGTCCTCAAGCGCACCATTGACAGGTGTTGATGGCCCCATTACTGGCCGCATTGTCCATTGCGATGACATGAATCGCCGTTCAGCTAGCCATTGTCCCTGTTGAATTCCCCCTCTGGGTTCGACTACATGCTCGGGCATGTCCGATTGCCACTGTCTGCCTGGAGAACTGTGTGCCGCGTTAACAATGTTGACTCCCTGTTCAATTGCTGCATTTAAGCCAAGATTTTTGTCAAACATCATTCTGGTCTCTTCCCTGAGATAAATGTCTGGGCCATCAAAGCCGCCCTTTCCAGGGTCAAGTCTTTGGTGTCAATCAGTTTCCTGAAAACCCCAGCGTGCCCGATGCCCTCAATAAAAAAGTCTCGCAGCATCTCCGCTCTGCATGCATCTGGGAACTTACATCGGCTCGCCAGGCGCTGGAGATCTGCCACGAAGTCTGGAACTCTTTGCCCATCTCGCCGCCGGTGCGTGTAAAACCGGTGTCTCGCCATGTGCATGCTGCTCGCCGGTTTAAAGTTTTCCCCGATCAACTTACTGAGCTCTTCGAACGTCTTGTCTGCCGGCTTCTCTGGCGCTAGAAGGTCCTTCATCAGGGAGTACGTCCTGGATCCACAAACCGTCAGGAGATGAGCCCTGCGTTTGTCGGCCGAATCCTGTCCCAACCATTCCTTAGTGACAAAACTTTGCTGTAGTCTCTCAATAAAGTCGTCCCAATCATCACCAACACAGTACCTCTCGTCTGTGCTGCTAGTGGCCATGCTCGCGTGGTTTAAATCCCAGTTTCTCGTCGCCAATGATATGTCCTTACTATACAGTACAAATACACACGGGGCCCATACTTGAGAGAAGGTCACTCTGTGACCAGTAACCTTTAATTCCCAGCACTGAAGTGATGAAGGTGGGTGGAGCTTTCCCTTTTATACCAGGTTAGGAGTGTCTCCCACAAGTTCACCACCTAGTGGTCAATGTTCTCACGGTGTACAACTTAGGTCAGTTTATATATGGGTTACAATGACAATGGAATACATGACACCTGGCATCGGGCAGGCAACACAGCCCTCGGGCCTCACGCTCTCGGCTATAGAGAACAGTATCTATCTCCCGGAGAGATTGAGCAGTCTGGGCCTATACTCTCTAGAGTTTAGAAGAATGAGAGGTGATCTCATTGAAACATACAAAATTCTTACAGGGCTCGACAGGGTAGCTGGAGAGAGGATGTTTCCCTGGGCTGGGGAGTCTAGAACCAGGGGTCACACAGTCTCAGGATAAGGGGTCGGCCATTTAGGACTGAGATGAGGAGAAATTTCTTCTCTCAGGGGCTGGTGAATCTTTGGAATTCTCTGCCCCAGAGAGCTGTGGATGCTGGGGCGTTGAGTATATTCAGGACAGAGATCAATAGGTATTAAGGAAATTAGGGGCAATAGGGATAGGGCGGGAATGGGGAGTTGAGGTCGCTGCTCTGCCAATGGCAGAGCAGGCTCGAGGGGCCGAATGGCCGACTCCTGCTCCTATTCCTGATGCTCTTAATGGCTTCCTTTTCTGCTGCATGATTCTCATCAATATCTCACCACCACCGATTTTGGCCATCACCCCATGGCCGTTGGGTAACTGGAGGCCCAGACCAGTGAGCGGGTGTGGAATTGGCACTGGGGCTCCTCGGGTACAGGCCGGGGATAGAGCCTGGGCCTGGCCTGCCCGTGTCTGGGGCTCAGCCCCTCACCGGGTGAGTCTGTGACCCTTTCGGACCATCAGCGATGCCAGAAACATCCGTGTTGTTAGTTATCGAGCGGCAGTGTTCCCCGAGACCCAAACTCTGCCCCCACCCCCTTGTAAACCAGAGCCCTACCCCCCCACTCTTAAACCAGAGTTCAACCCCCTCCCCCCCCCCCGCAAACCAGAGTCTCCCTCTCCCCTCCTCCCCTCCTCCCCTCCTCCCCTCTCCCCTCCCAGACCAGAGTGCCCAGGGATTTGAAAACAGGAGCAGTCATTGGGTGAATGCAGATATTTTATTGTACATGACATGGACTCGTGCTGTGCAACTTCAGTCTTCCCCCTCCCCCAATCCCCCCCCCCCCCCCATCCACCACATTGTCCATTTCCCTAAACAGCAACTCCCGTTTCTCCAGTATCCAATGCCCCCCCACCCTAGGCTCAGTACCGCTTCAGCCCATCAGGCACTTGCCCCCCCCCACCCCCGGGGGCCCCAGGGGGTGCGACCAGTTTGTCTCCGGGCTGATGATTTTCCACCGGGGCGGGTGGTGATCGTTCCCGATGGAGGTTCTGCCGGGTTTCCCTCCCAGTTGCTTTTGGTTTAATTCAGTGTCGGCAACGGGAAAATCTTCCCGGACTGAACGTTCCCAGACCTGCGGGAATACAAGGGGAGGGAGGTTAGCAACGGATCCCCCGCCCCATCGCCCCCCCCCGCCCCCCTGCCCCCCCCCCCCCCCCCCCACGGTACTCACATTCCCAGCATGCCGGGCAGGAGGCAGCAAGTGGGCGATCGGTTCATCGCGGTCACATCGGGAGACGTCAGCGGCTTAAATATGCGGCCTGAGGGGGAGCAGGGAGGAGGGGGTTAGAGCCCAGCGACACCCCCCATCGAGCACCCACCCCCCCCCCCGTATCACGCTCCAAGGACCGCCCATCGTGGGACGGAGCGCGAGACACAAAGCTCGGGGAAGTTGCGCGGACTTGGATCGACCAATGGGAACATCTCGATTCAAACCAAACGCTGCTCCCTAGAGTCGGAAATGTGACCAATCAGAAACTGCCAATGGAGACACATCCGATACTTTACTACAGAGTCTCTAGTGTCAACTCACGATGGGCCCCAGGATCTAGTGTGGGACTCGGGCCTATCTTCCGCTCAATGCACCCGGGCAGTGCTGAGGGAGCGCCGCACTGTCGGAGGGGCAGTGCTGAGGGAGCGCCGCACTGTCGGAGGGGCAGTGCTGAGGGAGGGCCGCACTGTCGGAGGGGCAGTGCTGAGGGAGTGCCGCCACTGTCGGAGGGGCAGTGCTGAGGGAGTGCCGCCACTGTCGGAGGGGCAGTGCTGAGGGAGCGCCGCCACTGTCGGAGGGGCAGTGCTGAGGGAGCGCCGCACTGTCGGAGGGGCAGTGCTGAGGGAGCGCCGCACTGTCGGAGGGGCAGTGCTGAGGGAGCGCCGCACTGTCGGAGGGGCAGTGCTGAGGGAGCGCCGCACTGTCGGAGGGGCAGTGCTGAGGGAGCGCCGCCACTGTCGGAGGGGCAGTGCTGAGGGAGCGCCGCCACTGTCGGAGGGGCAGTGCTGAGGGAGCGCCGCACTGTCGGAGGGGCAGTGCTGAGGGAGCGCCGCACTGTCGGAGGGGCAGTGCTGAGGGAGTGCCGCACTGTCGGAGGGGCAGTGCTGAGGGAGCTTCTGGAGTTTAGAATAATAAGAGTTGATCGCATTGAAACATACTAGATTCTGAGGGGGCTTGACGGGTAGTTGTTTCTCCCGGGCTGGAGAGGGGTCACAGTCTCAGGATATGGATCAGGCATTTCAGACCGAGAGGAGGAATTTCTTCACTCAATCCTCTACCCCAAAGGGCTGTGGATGCTGAGTTATTGCGTATATTCAAGGTGAAGGTGGATACATTGTTAGACTCTTGAGAAAGCAAGGGAGAGATCGATCGGGACGTCCCCCTAACCCCTCCATCACACTGCTGTATCTGGGGGAGGCCCCTCTAACCCCTCCATCACACTGCTGTATCTGGGGGAGACCCCTCCAACCCCTCCATCACACTGCTGTATCTGGGGGAGACCCCTCTAACCCCTCCATCACACTGCTGTATCTGGGGAAGACCCCTCCAACCCCTCCATCACACTGCTGTATCTGGGGGAGGCCCCTCTAACCCCTCCATCACACTGCTGTATCTGGGGGAGGCCCCTCTAACCCCTCCATCACACTGCTGTATCTGGGGGAGGCCCCTCTCAAGGCAGGAAAGTGGAGTTGAGATCAAAGATCTGCCAGGTCTTATTGAATGGTGGAGCAGGCTTGAGGGGCCGAATGGCCTACTCCTGCTCCTAGATCTTATGTTCTTATTGTCTGGTAATTGATCTCACTTCTGTATCTGGGGAGGTCCCTCTAACCCCTCTCCTGTAACTGGGAAGGTCCCTCTAACACTCCTGTATCTGGGGAGAACCCTCTAACCCCTCTCTCTCTCACACTCCTGTATCTGGGGAGGTCCTTCTAATACTTCTGTAACTGGGGACGTCCCTCTAACCCTCAATTCTGTATCTGGGGAGGTCCCTCTAACACCCCTGTATCTGGGGAGGTCCCTCTAACACCCCTGTACCTGGGGAGGTCCCTCTAACACCCCTGTATCTGGGGAGGTCCCTCTAACACCCCTGTACCTGGGGAGGTCCCTCTAACACCCTGTACCTGGGGAGGTCCCTCTAACACCCCTGTACCTGGGGAGGTCCCTCTAACACCCCTGTACCTGGGGAGGTCCCTCTAACCTCTCACACAAACACTCATGGCTCCCCTCACCTACTCTGCCAGTCTCTATGGTCCTCCCTCTCCTATATCATCACTGACCTGCACACAGCCCCAGCCCCCTCTCCCATCCCCTTCCCCGATGCTCGACAAACCACTAGCTGGGAGTCCCAGCCACTCTATCCCCCATTCCCTCCACACCCCTACCCCAGGGCCTCGGCCCCCCCCGCCCCAGATTCCCCCCCCTCCCCCTCGACATAAACCGGCAGCAGCTTCTCACCAGATGTGCCGGTCCCTGGGCTGATGCTGGGTCCTGGCTGGGCCGGGTCCTGTGCCACCGGCACAATCTGCGTCCAATAGTCACGGGGCAACGACAGGAGCCTTTGCACAACCTGAAGGAGTGAAGAACAGGCTACAGCAGCACCGGGATTGGGAGCAGGGACACGGGGAGGGTTCAGGGCCCAATCTAGTCACACTGCTCCTCAACATCACATTTACACCCAATCCGGGGACCAGGAAATTGCGGGGTCGCAGCAGGAAGTTGCAAAGGAGCATGGACAGATTGAGAGCGGGCAGAGCTGTGGCAAATACAGTTTGATGGGCAAGTGTAAGGTCACCTACATTGGACCCAAGACACATCCATCAGAGCATCTTCTGACAGGAGAGAAGCTCGGGACTGGGGAGGGGCAGAAATATTTAGTGCCCAAGACAGAAATCTCAAAACACATCAAAACACAGTGTTCTTTATCTCAGGGGCTGGAATATCAAAGTGACAAAGTGATGTTTCAGTTGTGTAGAGTTAGATACAGAGTAAAGCTCCCTCTACACTGTCCCATCAAACACTCCCAGGGCAGGTACAGCACGGGGTTAGACACAGAGTAAAGCTCCCTCTACACTGTCCCATCAAACACTCCCAGGGCAGGTACAGCACGGGGTTAGACACAGAGTAAAGCTCCCTCTACACTGTCCCATCAAACACTCCCAGGACAGGTACAGCACGGGGTTCGATAGAGAGTCAAGCTCCCTCTACACTGAGCCTCCTGCAGTTCCTGCTCTCACCCACCAGGTGGCACACGGCACCAACTTTCTGCCAACATCCAGTGAGCTCAGTCCTGGTCCCTGCAAGTTCAGTCCGTACACTTGCTCTGTGGGCGCTCAGAGACTTTTATATCTTCATATTTACAACGTAGGTCAGTCTCAAGGTGTTATACACAAGAACTTGCATTTATATAGCGTTTTTAATGTAGTAAAACACCCCAAGGCGATTCACAGGAGCGATCAAACACAGTTTGACACCGAGCCGCATAAGGGGACCGATATTGGGACAGGCGACCAAAAGCTCGGAGAGAGAGGGAGGTTTTAAGGAGCAGCATAAGAGGAGAGAGGCGCAGAGAGGTTTAGGGAGGGAGTTCCAGAGCTTGGGGCCCAGGCAGCTGAAGGCACGGCCACCGATGGTGGGACGATGGAAATCAGGGAATGCAGTAGAGGCCTGAATTGGGGGAGCGCAGAGATCTCGGGGGGTTGTGGGGCTGGAGGGGGTTACAGAGATAGGGAGGGGCGAGGGCCATGGAGGGATTTGAAAAGGAGATTTTATAAAGAGGCGTTGCGGGTCATTGTGAAGGCCAGGAGCAGCGTTCAGGTGAATGGGGTTAGAGGGCTGGCAATCATTGCAGTACAGCAGGTGGGTTTAACTCAACCCCTGTGTTTACATCATACATTCCATCATTAGTTTTATAGTTCCATTAACAAATTCCTGTATCCACATTTATAATGGAAATGGTCTATGTCAACGTGTCACGCAGTCATTACACACTGGCACCATCATCAGAGGCAGTCCCTCAGAATCGAGGAAGACTTGCTTCCACTCTTAGAATGAGTCCTTAGGTGGCTGAATAGTCCAATACCGTCCCTGTCAGTTGATGGCAGCACCATCAATGGGAGGAAGGATGAATTACACGGTTTACGGAGCCAATCTCCATTGTAAATGTGGACAGTGCCGTGAGATTATTGATCAAATCCCAGATTTACAAAGCGCTGCAGTCCCACCACCTTACTCCTGGGGGCAGCGGAGAGCCATTTCACCATGTCTAGTGCCCCCTGCAGGTCCCCAGTGGAACTGCAGACCCAGCACAGTGGGAGCGAATCACGGAGCGGCATTTCAGGGGGAGCTGGATAAAGACATGGGGGAGAAAGGAATGGAGGGAGATGGAGAGGGGTGGTGTGGAGCATAAACACCGGCAGGGACCCGATGGGCCGAATGGCCTGTTACTGGACTGTAAATATCACAGAATCTCAAATTTACAGCACGGAAGGCCTTTCGGCCCATCGTGTCTGCACCGGCCGACCAAGAACTACCCAGCCTAATCCCACTTTCCAGCTCTGGGTCCGTAGCCCTGTAGGTTACATTTCAGGAGCACATCCAAGTACTTTTTAAATGTGGTGAGGGTTTCTGCCTCTACCACCTTTCAGGCCGTGAGTTCCAGACCACCACCACCCTCTGGGTGAAGATATTTCCCCTCAAATCCCCTCTAAACCTCCCCGCAATTACTTTAAATCTATGCCCCCTGGTTGTCAACCCCTCTGCTAAGGGAATAGGCCCTTCCTATCCACTCTATCCAAGCCCCTGATCATTTTATATGTAATTCTGTATCTGCCAATACAGCCATCGGATTGGATAGAAAAATACCAACTGTTCAAAAACAACCAGCGGTCAAAGGAGATTAACCAGCTCCCTCCCTGCGTTCCTACCCCACCCCCCCGATCCTGTGTGCTCTGTCCCGAAGCCGACTTAAGGAAGGATATACTAGCTTTGGAGGGGATACAGAGGCTGATTCCGGAGATGAGGGGGTTACCTTATGATGATAGATTGAGTAGACTGGGTCTTTACTCGTTGGAGTTCAGAGGGATGAGGGGTGATCTTATAGAAACATTTGAAATAATGAAAGGGATAGACAAGATAGAGGCAGAGAGGTTGTTTCCACTGGTCGGGGAGACTAGAGCTAGGGGGCACAACCTCAAAATACGGAGGAGCCAATTTAAAACCGAGTTGAGAAGGAATTTCTTCTCCCAGAGGGTTGTGAATCTGTGGAATTCTCTGCCCAAGGAAGGAGTTGAGGCTAGCTCATTGAATGTATTCAAATCACAGATGGATAGATTTTTAACCAATAAGGGAATTAAGGGTTACGGGGAGAGGGCGGGTAAGTGGAGCTGAGTCCACGGCCAGATCAGCCATGATCTTATTGAATGGCGGAGCAGGCTCGAGGGGCTAGATGGCCTACTCCTGTTCCTAATTCTTAAGTTCTTATGTTCTATATTGTGGCCTCGCTGTCCCAGTTCAATAACTGGTTACACCTCGCCTTGCCTGGGGCCTCCCGTCACTCTCAGACCGGGATTACATCCCCAGCGTCTGAGAGGGTGTGGGGGGGGGGGGGGGATTGGCCAGAATGGTCCCGGGGGGGTGAGGGACTTCAGTTACAGGGAGACTGGAGAAGCTGGGATTGGTCTTCCAGGAGCAGAGAAGGTTAAGGGGGAGATTTAATAAAAGGTGTTAGTGTTTTGACAGAGTAAATACGGAGAAACTGTTCCCCAGGGGCAGGAGGGTGGGTAACCCCAGGGACACGGATTGACGATAATTGGCGATGGAACCGGAGGGGGAGATGGGGAGAATGTGTTTACGCAGCGAGTTGTTGTGATCGGGAACGCGCTGCCTGAAAGGGCGGTGGGAGCAGATTCAATAGTGACTTTCAAACGGGAATTGGATCAATACTGGAAGGGGGAACGTGCCGGGATGTGGGGGAAGAGCGAGGGGAGTGGGACTGATTGGATCGCTCTGTCACAGCACGGGCTCGATGGGCCCAATGGCCCCATTCTGTGCTGTATCGGCCGATGACCCCGCCCTCACCCCTCCCCTCGGCAGTGAGACAAAGTTCAGTTGCTGGAACGTTTCTTGGTTACTCCATGCTCCCTCCAAGGCCTCGATCGATCCTGAACCTGCGAATGACCCTGCAGGATGGTGCCCAGGCTCCTAAACCCGAGAGCAGGCCCCTGCACCGATCCGTATCACATCGGCCTTGTACCCAGGGCCCGTGCACACACACCTTACTGACAGACAGAGTCCCGGGGATCAGGCACTGACCTGGGGCTGACGTTTCGTGTCCTCCAACACCTGCAGTGGGTGAGGGTTTGGGTCGGAGTGTCCCACCATTGTTGGCCCAAACACTCGGGCAAGGTTGCATTTATCCATTCGACATTCCGGGCTCCCCATGACCCTGGGCAGGAGACAGAAATGGTCACCGACCGTTCCCCCACACACCGCGCACCACAGCCTCCCCACCTCACTCAATAACACATCCGATCGACACCCTGGGACCCCAGCAGCTCCCTCGCCTCATGGGTTCAAACACAAATCCAGGCTCTGGCTCCATCCTTTGGGCTAGGCCCGCGAGGGGGACCGACTATCCTCCACCCCCAAACCCGCCCCGAACCGCAGACCCCGGGCGTGTTGCCATCGCACGTGTAGGCTGTCACTTCAGCGCCGCACTGTCGGAGGGGCGGCACCGAGGGAGCGCCGCACTGTCGGAGGGGCAGCACCGAGGGAGCGCCGCACTGTCGGAGGGGCGGTACTGAGGGAGCGCCGCACTGTCGGAGGGGCGGTACTGAGGGAGCGCCGCACTGTCGGAGGGGCGGCACCGAGGGAGTGCCGCACTGTCGGAGGGGCGGTACTGAGGGAGCGCTGCACTGTCGGAGGGGCGGCACTGAGGGAGCGCCGCACTGTCGGAGGGGCAGTACTGAGGGAGCGCCGCACTGTCGGAGGGGCGGCACCGAGGGAGCGCCGCACTGTCGGAGGGGCGGTACTGAGGGAGCGCTGCACTGTCGGAGGGGCGGCACCGAGGGAGCGCCGCACTGTCGGAGGGGCGGTACTGAGGGAGCGCTGCACTGTCGGAGGGGCGGCACCGAGGGAGCGCTGCACTGTCGGAGGGGCGGCACCGAGGGAGCGCTGCACTGTCGGAGGGGCGGCACCGAGGGAGCGCCGCACTGTCGGAGGGGCGGTACTGAGGGAGCGCCGCACTGTCGGAGGGGCGGCACCGAGGGAGCGCCGCACTGTCGGAGGGGCAGTACTGAGGGAATGCTGCACTGTCGGAGGGGCGGTACCGAGGGAGCGCCGCACTGTCGGAGGGGCGGTACCGAGGGAGCACCGCACTGTCTCAGATGGGAGGTTGAACAGAGGCCCTGTTTGGGGGTATGTTATGGATCCCACAGCACGATTGGCTCAAATGGTTGTTTGTCACACCGCTGAGTCTGGGATCTTGCTGTGCTGTTGATGGTGTTTGGACAGAGATGTTTCTCAGACGTCAGAAGGTGATGTAGAAAGGCCTGTGTGGGGTACGAGTGTGTGGTTGGGCCAAGGCCGAGGGCACTCCGAGGTCCCAGGACATCCCGGGGACTCGGGCGATGTCAGGGCCGCTAACCTTACCTCTGGAGATGGATGATCAGAAAGGCCAGGGTCTCTCGGTTAGCCTGAGGCAGGGTGTACACAGCTCGACACAGGTCTCCCTTGCTCTCGTCATCTGGGAGATCTACACAAAGCCCGAGAGAGAGAGAGAGAGAGAGAGAGAGAGAGTGTACGCATACATGGAACGGGGCTTCACAGAGCGAGCGGAACTGCACAGACCCATCGGGATCCCACGCACCAATCCTGGAACTCCCTCCCTAACAGCACTGTGGGAGCACCTTCACCACACGGACTGCAGCGGCTCACCACCACCTTCTCAAGGGGCAGTTAGGGATGGGCAATAAATGCCGGCCTGGCCAGCGACGCCCACATCCCAGGAACGAATAGAAGAAACACAGACTGGAACATGAGGGATTGCATTGAACCCTTACACTGCCGCTGGTTGAGTCTGGGCCAATCAGCTTGAGCCTCTTGCACAGACACACAACACTAAGCGTACTCGATCACATCGACTCCAGCACCGGTGGGAGACTGGTCACTGGGTCACAGCCTGCTCAACGCAAAGTGGCTCCAATCACATTACTTGAAAGTTGGATTTTAAACTCGAGAACTCCCACTTTGCTTTTATTCACTGTGTTTAACAAAATGATAATTACATGTTTTTTCAAACACAGAAAAACCAGAGTTGAACAACAGAAGAACACGGCATTTACAAACTTTTTCTGAACAGAGACCTGGGGGTATATGGGCACAAATCATTGAAGGTGGCAGGGCAGGTTGAGAAAACGGTTAAAAAAGCTTACAGGATCCTGGGCTTCATAAATAGAGGTATAGAGTACAAAAGCAAGGAAGTTATGATGAACCTTTTTAAAACATGGGTTCAGACCCAGCTGAAGTATTATGTACAATTCTGGGCACCACACTTTAGGAAGGATGTGAAGGCCTTAGAGAGGGCGCAGAAAAGATTTACGAGAATGGTTCCAGGGATGAGGGACTTCCGTTCCGTGGATAGACTGGAGAAACATAGAAAATAGATGCAGGAGTAGGCCATTCGGCCCTTCGAGCCTGCACCACCATTCAATAAGATCATGGCTGATCATTCACCTCAGTACCCCTTTCCTGCTTTCTCTCCATACCCCTTGATCCCTTTAGCCGTAAGAGCCATATCTAACTCCCTCTTGAATATATCCAATGAACTGGCATCAACAACTCTCTGCGGTAGGGAATTCCACAGGTTAACAACTCTGAGTGAAGAAGTTTCTCCTCATCTCAGTCCTAAATGGCTTACCCCTTATCCTTAGACTGTGACCCCTGGTTCTGGACTTCCCCAACATCGGGAACATTCTTCCTGCATCTAACCTGTCCAGTCCCATCAGAATTTTATATGTTTCTATGAGATCCCCTCTCAGTCTTCTAAACTCCAGTGAATACAGGCCCAGTTGATCCAATCTCTCCTTATATGTCAGTCCTGCCATCCCGGGAATCAGTCTGGTGAACCTTCGCTGCACTCCCTCAATAGCAAGATCATCCTTCCTCAGATTAGGAGACCAAAACTGAACACAATATTCCAGGTGAGGCCTCACCAAGGCCCTGTACAACTGCAGTAAGACCTCCCTGCTCCTATACTCAAATCCCCTAGCTATGAAGGCCAACATACCATTTGCCTTCTTCACCACCTGCTGTACCTGCATGCCAACTTTCAATGACTGATGTACCATGACACCCAGGTCTCGTTGCACCTCCCCTTTTCCTAATCTGCCACCATTCAGATAATATTCTGCCTTCCTGTTTTGCCACCAAAGTGGATAACCTCACATTTATCCACGTTATACTGCATCTGCCATGCATTTGCCCACTCACCTCACCTGTCCAAGTCACCCTGCACCCGGGGTTGTTCTCCTTGGAGCAGAGAAGGTTGAGAGGAGATTTGATCGAGGTGTTCAAAATCACGAGGGGTCTGGACAGAGTAGAGAGAGAGAAACTGCTCCCATTGGTGGAAGGGTCGAGGATCAGAGGACACAGATTTAAGGTGATTGGCAGAAGAACCAAAGGCGACATGAGGAGAAATGTTTTTACGCAGCGAGTGGTTAGAATCTGGAATGCGTGGCCCGAGAGGATGATGGAGGCAGACTCAATCGTGGCTTTTAAATGGGAATTGGATAAGTTCCTGAAGGAAACAATTGCAGGGCTACGGGGAAAGGGTGGGGATTGGGACTGGCTGAGGTGCTCTTGCAGAGGGCCGGCACGGGCTCGACTGGCCGAATGGCCTCCTTCTGTGCTGTGCCAGATAGGGAATGGAAGACCAACAGGAAGTGCAGTGAGGACAAGGTAGTGCAGGGGTCCCCTGCGGTCATCCCCCTGCAAAACAGACACCCCGCTTTGGGTATTGTTGAGGGGGATGACATTTCAGGGGAGAGCATCAGCAGCCAAGTTCATGGCACTGTGGGTTGCTCTGCTGTACAGGAGGGCAGGAAAAAGAGTGGGAGAGCAATAGTGATTGAGGATTCAATGGTGAGGGGAATAGATAGATGTTTCTGCGGCCGCAACCGAGACACCAGGATGGTATGTTGCCTCCTGGGTGCAAGGGTCAAGGATTTCTCGGAGCGGGTGCAGGGCATTCTGAAAAGGGAGGGTGAACAGCCAGTTGGCGCAGTACATATAGGTACCAACGATATAGATAAAAAAATGGGATGAGGTCCTACAAGACGAATTTAGGGAGCTAGGAGTTAAATTAAAAAGTAGGACCTCAAAAGTAGTAATCTCAGGATTGCTATCAGTGCCACGTGCTAGTCAGAGTAGGAATCACAGGATAGCTCAGATGAATTCGTGGCTTGAGGAGTGGTGCAGCACGGAGGGATTCAAATTCCTGTGACATTGGAACCCGGTTCTGGGGGAGATGGGACCAGTACAAACCGGACGGTCTGCACCTGGGCAGGACCGGAACCAATGTCCGAGGGGGAGTGTTTGCTAGTGCTGTTGGGGAGGAGTTAAACTAATATGGCAGGGGGATGGGAACCTATGCAGGGAGACAGGGAAATAAAATGGGGACAGAAGCAAAAGATAGAAAGGAGAATAGTAAAAGTGGAGGGCAGAGAAACCCAAGGCGAAAAACAAAAAGGGCCACATTACAGCAAAATTCTCAAGGGTCAAAGTGTGTTAAAAAGACAAGCCTGAAGGCTCTGTGCCTCAATACGAGGAGTATTCGGAATAAGGTGGACAAATTAACTGTGCAGACAGCAGTTAAAGGATACGATGTAATTGGCATCACGGAGACATGGCTCCAGTGTGACCAAGGCTGAGAACTCAACATCCAGGGGTATTCAGCATTTAGGAAGGATAGACAGAAAGGAAAAGGAGGCGGGGTGGCATTGCTGGTTAAAGAGGAAATTAATGCAATAGTAAGGAAGGACATTAGCTTGGATGATGTGGAATCGGTATGGCTGGAACTGCGGAATACCAAGGGGCAGAAAACGCTCGTGGGAGTTGTGTACAGACCACCAAATAGTAGTAGTGAGGTTGGGGACAGCATCAAACAAGAAATAAGGGATGTGTGCAATAAAGGTACAGCAGATATCATGGGCGACTTTAATCTACATATTGATTGGGCTAACCTAACTGGTAGAAATGCGGTGGAGGAGGATTTCCTGGAGTGTATTAGCGATGGTTTTCTAGACCATTATGTTGAGGAACCAATCAGAGAGCTGGCCATCCTAGACTGGGTGATGTGTAATGAGAAAGGACTAATTAGCAATCTTGTTGTGCGAGGCCGCTTGGGGAAGAGTGACCATAATATGGTAGAATTCATTATTAAGATGGAGAGTGACACAGTTAATTCAGAGACTAGGGTCCTGAACTTAAGGAAAGGTAACTTCGATAGTATGAGGCGCGAATTGGCTAGAATAGACTGGCGAGTGATACTTAAAGGGTTGACGGTGGATAGACAATGGCAAACCTTTAAAGATCATATGGATGAACTTCAACAATTGTACATCCCTGTCTGGAGTAAAAATAAAACGGGGAAGGTGGCTCAACCGTGGCTAACAAGGGAAATAAAGGATAGTGTTAAATCCAAGGAAGAGGCATATATTTTGGCCAGAAAAAGCAACAAACCTGAGGACTGGGAGAAATTTAGAACTCAGCAGAGGAGGACAAAGGGTTTGATTAAGAGGGGGAAAATAGAGTACGAGAGGAAGCTTGCCGGGAACATAAAAACTGACTGCAAAACCTTCTATAGATATGTGAAGAGAAAAAGATTAGTGAAGACAAACGTAGGTCCCTTGCAGTCGGATTCGGGTGAATTTATAATGGGGAACAAAGAAATGGCAGACCAATTGAACAAGTACTTCAGTTCTGTCTTCACAAAGGAAGACACAAATAACCTTCCAGATGTACTAGGGGACCGAGGGTCTACTGAGAAGGAGAAACTGAAGGATATCCTTATTAGGCAGGAAATTGTGTTCGGGAAATTGACAGGATTGAAGGCCGATAAATCCCCAGGGCCTGATAGTCAACGTCCCAGAGTACTTAAGGAAGTAGCCCTAGAAATTGTGGATGCATTGGTGATAATTTTCCAACAGTCTATCGACTCTGGATCAGTTCCTATGGACTGGAGGGTAGCTCATGTAACACCACTTTTTAAAAAGGAGGGAGAGAGAAAACGGGTAATTATAGGCCGGTTAGTCTGACATCAGTAGTGGGGAAAATGTTGGAATCAATCATTAAGGATGAAATAGCAGTGCATTTGGAAAGCAGTGACAGGATTGGTCCAAGTCAGCATGGATTTATGAAAGGGAAATCATGCTTGACGAATCTTCTGGAATTTTTTGAGGATGTAACTAGTAGAGTGGAGCAGGGAGAACCAGTGGATGTGGTGTATTTGGACTTTCAAAAGGCTTTTGACAAGGTCCCACACAATAGATTGGAGTGGAAAATCAAAGCACATGGTATTGGGTGTAATGTACTGACGTGGATAGAGAACTGGTTGGCAGATAGGAAGCAGAGAGTCGGGATAAACGGGTCCTTTTCACAATGGCAGGCAGTGACTAGTGGAGTGCCGCAGGGCTCAGTGCTGGGACCCCAGCTCTTTACAATATATATTAATGATTTAGATGATGGAATTGAGTGTAATATCTCCAAGTTTGCAGATGACACTAAACTGGGTGGTGGTGAGAGTTGTTAGGAGGACGCTAAGAGGCTGCAGGGTCCCAGTGGGTTAGGTGAGTGGGCAAATACATGGCAGATGCAGGATAATGTGGATAAATGTGAGGTTATCCACTTTGGGGGCAAAAACACGAAAGCAGAATATTATCTGAATGGCGGCAGATTAGGGAAAGGGGAGGTGCAGCGAGACCTGGGTGTCATGGTTCATCAGTCATTGAAAGTGGGCACACAGGTACTGCAGGCGGTGAAGAAGGCAAATGGTATGTTGGCCTTCATAACGAGGGGATTTGAGTATAGGAGCAGGGAGGCCTTACTGCAGTTGTACAGGGCCTTAGTGAGGCCTCACCTGGAATATTGTGTTCAGTTTTGGTCTCCTAATCTGAGAAAGGACATTCTTGCTATTGAGGGAGTGCAGCGAAGGTTCACCAGACTGATTCCAGGGATGGCTGGACTGACATATGAGGAGAGACTGGATCAACTGGGTCTTTATACACTGGAGTTTAGAAGGATGAGAGGGGATCTCATAGAAACATATAAGATTCTGACGGGACGGGACAGGTCAGATGCAGGAAGAATGTTCCCGATGTTGGGGAAGTCCAGAACCAGGGGACACAGTCTAAGGATAAGGGGCAGGCCATTTAGGACTGAGATGAGGAGAAACTTCTTCACTCAGAGTTGTTAACCTGTGGAATTCCCTGCCGCAGAGAGTTGTTGATGCCAGTTCATTGGATATATTCAAGAGGGAGTTAGATATGGCCCTTACGGCTAAAGGGATCAAGGGGTATGGAGAGAAAGCAGGAAAGGCGTATTGAGGGAATGATCAGCGATGATCGTATTGAATGGTGGTGCAGGCTCGAAGGACCGAATGGCCTACTCCTGCACCTATCTTCTATGTTTCTAATCGTTCTGTGATTCTATCTGTGGGCGAGGCCAGAACTAGGAGCCATAAATAAATAAACGATAGTAATAAATCCAATCTGGTATTCTGGAGAAACTTTACCCAGAGAGTGTTGGGAATGTGGAACTCGCTCCAACAACCTGGATTTATATAGCGCCTTTAACAGTGAATCGTCTCGAGGTGCTTCACAGGAGTGTTACAAGATAAAAAATTAGACACCGAGCCGAATAAGGAGAAATTACGGCAGGTGACCAAAAGCTTGGTCAAAGAGGTCGGTTTTAAGGAGCATTTTGCAGGAGGAGAGAGAGCGGTAGAGAGGCGGAGAGGTTTAGGGAGGGAGTATCAAAGCATGGGGCCCAGGCAGCTGAAGGCACGGTCGCTAATGGTGGAGCGATTATAATCAGTTTGCTCAGGAGGGCAGAATTAGAGGGGGGCGCGGGCGACTGAGGGGGCCGGGAGATCTCGCTGTACCTGCCACGGCCAGGAAGGTGGGCTGGAGTCGGAAGGTCAGCATGGGCTCGGTCAGATTACGGAGAAAGGCTTTCAGCAGCCCACACACCACGTGGATGTTGGAGACTCGGCTCAGCACGGGGAGGCCCTTCCCTCTCACGTACATCTCCCTCAGCTCCCTCACTGCCCTGTCACAGCCGGGCACCCTGTATATTCCAGGCTGGAGGGACAGGGACAGAGAGAGGGCAGGTTAGGGTGTATATATACCCCTCGAATCACCCCCACTCCCCCTGCCTCATCAGCACAGAAGCAAATAATCCCACAAATAACACCCCCTCAATTAGATTCCAGCCTGTAACTCACTCCTGGGTATCTGTTATCCTATATATAAACCTCCCGAACCCCTCGATTAGATTCCAGCCTGTAACTCACTCCCAGGTATCTGTTATTCTATATATAAACCCCCTCGAACCCCTCGGTTAGATTCCAGTCTGTAACTCACTCCCGGGTATCTGTTATTTTATATATAAACCCACCCGAACCCCTCGATTAGATTCCAGCCTGTAACTCACTCCCGGGTATCTGTTATCCTATATATAAACCCCCCCCCCGAACCCCTCAATTAGATTCCAGCCTGTAACTCACTCCCGGGTATCTGTTATCCTATATATAAACCCCCTGAACCCCTCGATTAGATTCCAGCCTGTAACTCACTCCCAGGTATCTGTTATTCTATATATAAACCCCCCGAAACCCTCGATGCGATTCCAGCCTGTAACTCACTCCTGGGTATCTGTTATTCTATATATAAACCCCCAAACCCCTCGATTAGATTCCAGCCTGTAACTCACTCCCGGGTATCCGTTTTTCTATATATAAACCCCCCGAACCCCTCGATTAGATTCCAGCCTGTAACTCACTCCCGGGTATCTGTTATCCTATATATAAACCCCCCCTGAACCCCTCGATTAGATTCCAGCCTGTAACTCACTCCCAGGTATCTGTTGTTCTATATTTCAACATCCCGAAACCCTCGATGCGATTCCAGCCTGTAACTCACTCCCAGGTATCTGTTATTCTATATATAAACCCCCGAACCCCTCGATTAGATTCCAGCCTGTAATTCACTCCCGGGTATCCGTTTTTCTATATATAAACCCCCCGAACCCCTCGATTAGATTCCAGCTTGTAACTCACTCCCGGGTATCTGTTATCCTATATATAAACCCCCGAACCCCTCGATGCGATCCCAGCCTGTAATTTGGATTCCACGAGGACCTTTACCTCCTGTAACCCTCTTTGTTCAATTGCGTGGATACAATGGATGAGGAGAGATGGGATCCTGGGAGCGGTCCGTGGGGCGAAATCTGCCAGCGTTCCCTGTATGAGGAAAGGCAGGGTTAGAGAGAGACACACTGACTGGCAGTACTGTGCCGTGACCTTTGCTGACCTCAAGACTCCATGTTGCTCAGTTGGCCTTTCTCATCGTCTTCCCTTCACGCTGGAGGGTCATGACCCCCGGGCACCAGCTGACCCCCTGGTGACCCAAGGGCAAGGGATATTCATCCATGGGAGCATCACAATGACACCCCATTCACCCAGAGTAACAGGACAGGATCACGGGCAGAGCAGGAATCCTCCCTCCCCTTCCACCAACCCCCATGGGCACAGCGCCCAGCTCGTGTTCCAACTCCTGACCCGACCCCGATCAGTTGCAGCACGGACTGGAGCGAGAGGAGCCAGTTGCCATCTTGTCCCACCACATGTCCGCTCGCTCACCAAGACCGCCTATTTCCACCTCCGTAACATCGGCAATCTCCGCCCCTGCCTCAGCTCATCCGCTGCTGAAACCCTCATCCGTGCCTTTGTTACCTCCAGACTTGACTATGCACTCCTGGCTGGTTCCCACATTCTACCCTAAGTAAACTCGAGGTGATCCAAAACTCGGCTGCCCCAGTATCCTAACTCCTCCGAGTCCCGCTCACCCATCACCCCCTGTCCTAATTCGCACCGAACCCGCTGACACATCACACCCTGTGCTCGCTGCCCCGTGTCCTAACTCGCATCGAGTCCCACTCACCCATCATGCCCTGTGCTTACTGACCCGTGTCCTAACTCACACCGAGTCCCGCTCACCCTGCACCCCCTGTGCTCAATGCCTCATGTCCTAACTCGCACCGAGTCCCGCTCACCCATCACCCCCTGTGCTCAATGCCCCGTGTCCTAACTTGCACCGAGTCCCGCTCACCCATCACTCCCTGTGCTCGCTGCCTTATGTCCTAACTTGCACCAAGTCCCGCTCACCCATCACTCCCTGTGCTCGCTGCCTTATGTCCTAACTTGCACCAAGTCCCGCTCACCCATCACTCCCTGTGCTCGCTGCCTCATGTCCTAACTTGCACCAAGTCCCGCTCACCCATCACCATGTCCTAACTCGCACCGAGTCCCGCTCACCCATCATCCCCTGTGCTCGCTGCCCCATGTCCTAACTCGCACCGAGTCCCATTCACCCATCACCCCGTGCTCGCTGAGCCCTGTCCTAACTCGCACCAAGTCCCGCTCACCCATCACCCCCTGTGCTCGCTGCCCCATGTCCTAACTCGCACCGAGTCTCGCTCACCCATCACCCCCTGTGCTCGCTGCCCCGTGTCCTAACTCCCCAAGCTGTCTGCTCTCCTCTAACTCTGCCCTCCTGACCATCCCTGATTGTAATGCCTCAACCATCGGTGGCCGTGCCTTCAGCTGCCTGGGCCCCAAGCTCTGGAACTCCCTCCCTAAACTTTGCCACCATTCTCCCTTTAAGATGCTCCTTCAAACCTCCCTCTTTGCCCAAGCTTTTGGTCACCTGATCCAATATCTCATGTTGCTCGGTGACGAATGTTGATGATAATGCTCCTGTGAAGCGCCTTGGGACGCCTCGCTACGTTAAAGGCGCTAGATAAACACAGCTGGTTGTTGGGTGTAAGACCTGACCCACTGACTGTGCCCGTACCTCTCCGTTTCTCACCGAGGCGGTGGCGAAGTTGGGGGCACAGAGGGCGGGGCATCGCGCCCGACAATCCGGGTGGGACACCAGGCTGCAGCCGCGACACTTCAAGGCCAACTTCCCGAAGCGGATCCGCTTCCCGCAGGGAACACAAGACTCCGGCCGAATGATCTGAGGGACAAGGGAAAGAAAATCCAACTTCAAACATTTCTCAAGCTCATCTTTCACTGCATGTGACCCCGTGACCCCGAGCAGGGCTCACACGGTGTCTGACCCCGTGACCCCGAGCAGGGCTCACACGGTGTCTGACCCCGTGACCCCGAGCAGGGTTCAAATCGTACCTCACCCAGTGACCCCGAGCTGCGTTCACCACCATATCTGACCCCGTGACCCCGAGCTGCGTTCACACCATATCTGAGCCCGTGACCCCGGGCAGGGTTCACACCATACCTGATCCAGTGACCCCGAGCTGTGTTCGCTCCCTATCTGACCCCGTGACCCCGGGCAGGGTTCACACCGTATCTGACCCAGTGACCCCGAGCAGGGTTCACTCCCTATCTGACCCCGTGACCCCGAGCAGGGTTCGCTCCCTATCTGACCCCGTGACCCCGAGCAGGGCTCACACGGTGTCTGACCCTGTGACCCCGGGCAGGGCTCACACGGTGTCTGACCCCATGACCCCGAGCAGGGCTCACACGGTGTCTGACCCTGTGACCCCGAGCAGGGTTCGCTCCCTATCTGACCCCGTGACCCCGAGCAGGGCTCACACGGTGTCTGACCCTGTGACCCCGGGCAGGGCTCACACGGTGTCTGACCCCGTGACCCCGAGCAGGGCTCACACGGTGTCTGACCCCGTGACCCCGAGCAGGGCTCACACGGTGTCTGACCCCGTGACCCCGAGCAGGGCTCACACGGTGTCTGACCCCGTGACCCCGAGCAGGGTTCACACGGTGTCTGACCCCGTGACCCCGAGCAGGGCTCACACGGTGTCTGACCCAGTGACCCCGTGCAGGGTTCACTCCCTATCTGACCCAGTGACCCCGAGCAGGGTTCGCTCCCTATCTGACCCCGTGACCCCGAGCAGGGTTCGCTCCCTATCTGACCCCGTGACCCCGAGCAGGGTCGGACGATATCTCACCGTTTTGGAGACGAAGACGTGTGGCCTGGTGGGTCCCGGGTCCCGGGGTGTTGTGAAGGGGTCTGGAGACGGGGGCCTTGGTGTGGGTGTTGCTGGAGGTGCCGGGGCTGACAGTAGGGCCCGCTGGTTCCCCACACCGCCGAACTGAGCAGCAATCGGCTCTGGAACACAAAGGGACAAGTCAATAGCGAGCTTCCCCCAACACGTGTAACTGTGCACACCGTCACCGCAGGACACGGCCTCAAACACCGGCAACGCCCAATCTGGGCATCGGTACATTGGTACCGAGACCCAGCGATTCAACCCCCCCTCACTGCCCACTGCAGCCTCGGGGCACGACGCATTCACCTCAAATACATCCCACAGGCAACGTTCCCCTCAAACTGCACGTCCACGCACAGGTCGGACATCCCACGCTCACTGTCTGGGGCCACTCGAAGGTCGGAGGTCCCACACAGGACGATCACTGTCTGTTACAGGGAGGTGACTGCACATGGAGATGTGAATGGACCCGCAGCCAGTTATAGGGTCCACGCTAAGGGCGAACATTGCCCGTGGTATTAAATACATCCTCAATCGACAATTGGAGGAACGCAGGGATGTGGCAGGATTGTAGTGAGTGGGGGCAGGAAGAGGGTTACAGAGACGGGCGAGCAACGGAGACGGGCCGAGGGGGCGACGGAGACGGGGCGTAGGGGTGAGCGGCGGGGCCAGGGGGCGACCGGGGACAGGGAGGGGCCAGGGGGCGATCGGGGACAGGGAGGGGCCAGGGGGGGCGACAGGGAGGGGCCAGGGGGGCGACAGGGAGGGGCCAGGGGGGCGACAGGGAGGGGCCAGGGGGCGACAGGGAGGGGCCAGGGAGGGGCCAGGGGGCGATCGGGGACAGGGAGGGGCCAGGGGGCGACAGGGAGGGGCCAGGGGGGGCGACAGGGACAGGGAGGGGCCAGGGGGGCGACAGGGACAGGGAGGGGCCAGGGGGGCGACAGGGACAGGGAGGGGCCAGGGGGGCGACAGGGACAGGGAGGGGCCAGGGGGGCGACAGGGACAGGGAGGGGCCAGGGGGCGACAGGGAGGGGCCAGGGGGCAACAGGGAGGGGCCAGGGGGCAACAGGGAGGGGGCCAGGGGGCGACAGGGACAGGGAGGGGCCAGGGGGGCCAGGGGGCGACAGGGAGGGGCCAGGGGGCAACAGGGAGGGGGCCAGGGGGCAACAGGGAGGGGCAGTGACAGGGAGGGGCCAGGGGGCGACAGGGAGGGGCCAGGGGGCGACAGGGAGGGGCCAGGGGGCGACAGGGAGGGGCCAGGGGGCGACAGGGAGGGGCCAGGGGGCGACAGGGAGGGGCCAGGGGGCGACAGGGAGGGGCCAGGGGGCGACAGGGACAGGGAGGGGCCAGGGGGCGACAGGGACAGGGAGGGGCCAGGGGGCGACAGGGACAGGGAGGGGCCAGGGGGCGACGGGGCCAGGGAGGGGGGTTACAGAGATTGGGAGGGTGGGTCAGGGGGGTTACAGAGATTGGGAGGGTGGGTCAGGGGGGTTACAGAGATTGGGAGGGTGGGTCAGGGGGGGATTGGAAGACGAGAATGAGAATGTATAAAATGGAGGCGATGCCGGACCGGGGCCCAGTGGGGGTCAGCGAGCCCGAGGGTGGTGGGTGAGGGGGGAGGGGGGGACGGGTTGCGAGGTTGGTGGTCCCAGGAGGCCCACCCATCCCTCGACTCCACCATTTGCCCAAACCTGCCGATTGGCCGAGCCGCCTGTTGCAGTCGCAGCCCCGGCGAGGGACCACTCCCAGCGGGGACCTGGTGCGAGACCCCCACTCACTCCCCGTCTTACTGCCCCTCGTCTCGCTGGCCTGCAATCCAAACAAAGACAGGGTGCATTTATATAGTGCCTCTCACAGCCTCGGGCCGTCCCAGAGCACTTTACAGCCAATGAAGCGCTTCGTGGAGCGCAGTCACTGTTGCGATGTGGGAAACACAGCAGCCAATTTGTGCACAGCAAGCTCCCGCACACAGCCATACCACAACGACCAGATAATCTCTTATAATGATGTTGATTGAGGGATAAATATTGGCCCAGGATACCGAGGAGAACGTCCTTGCTCTTGTTCCAATCATGGCCGTGGTATCCTTTACATCCTTGCACGTACAGCCAGCCATTGGGAAGGCAAATGGCCTTTATTGCCAGGGGAGCGGAGTATAGGAGTAGGGAAGGCTTGCTACAATTGTACAGGGCCCTGGTGAGACCACACCTGGAGTACTGTGCACTCGTTGGGTCTCCTTATCTAAGGAAGGATATATTTGCTTTGGAGACAGAGTTCACTGGATTGATTCCTGGGATGGGGGCTGTCTTTTGATGAGAGATTGAGTAGAATGGACCGATACTCTCTGGAGTTTAGAGGAATGAGAGGTGATATTGAAATATATAAGATTCTGAGGGGGCTTGACAGGGGAGATGCAGGGAGGGTGTTTCCCCTGGGCTGGGGAGTCTAGAACCAGGGGTCACACAGTCTCAGGATAAGGGGTCGGCCATTTAGGACTGATAAGGAATTTCTTCACTCAGGGGGAGGTGAATCTTTGGAATTCTCTGCCCCGGAGGGCTGTGGATACTGCGTCATTGAGTATATTCAAGGCTGAGATCGATAGATTTTTGGATTCTCGGGGAATCGAGGAATATGGGGATCGGGCAGGAAAGTGGAGTTGAGGTCGATGATCAGCCGTGATCTCATTGAATGGCGGAGCAGGCTCGAGGGGCCAAATGGCCTACTCCTGCTCCTAATTCTTATGTCCTTATGTCCACCCGAGGGGGCAGACGGGGCCTCGGTATAATGTCGCATCGGAACGATGGCCCCTCCCACAGTGCGGCCCTCCTCCAGTGCTGCACTGGGAGTGTCAGCCTGGACTATGTGCTCGAGCCTCGAGTGAGACTTGAACCCATGACCTTCTGACTCAGAGAGAGAGAGAGACACTCACTGAGCCACGGTGGACACCAGTCAGGACAAACATTGCAGGAGCATCTCTGGCTGTGGGTTCATCGGGAGAAAAGGTTCCTGTGGGTCAGGTCATCCCCTCCCCTCCCCCACACCCCCCCACAGACACGGCCCAGTCCCAATGGTCACCCAGAGCCAAGGGTCACTTACAGTCCCGAGTGTGGAGTCCTCATGGTCCAGGGTCTGGTCGGAGGAGACTGACCGGGACCTCCTGGGGGCGAGTGGAGGCCCATCGGCTCGGATCAGAGTGCTGGACTGGAACAGAAACAGAGCAAGATCCCAGGGTGAGTGACCTGTCTCAATCTCCGGGCCCCAGACAGCACGGGGAAAGAGCAGAGAAAGAGACAAATGGCTGTGTCCGTACCCGCTTGTCCCGGTGCCTCAGCCTTGTTGGTTTCACAGCCGACAGATTCATGTCCTGCAACATAGAGAGGCGTTAATTAACCCCTTGCTGCCCTCCGCCGGGACACAGCTCCTGCCCATCGCGTCAGCATTGGCCGCCGCCCATTAACCTGCCCCGCCCCAAACATGGCACCACCGCCACCACCCCCCCCACTCCAGGGAACATGGTCTGACCCATCGCCCCTCCACCTTTCCCCCTCCCCCCCCGCAGGAACATGGATTGACCCACTCGCCTGCTACGCCTCACCCATCCAGTCCCCGCTCCCCCACCTGCCCCTCCCTTCCCCGCCCCACCGGAACATCGTCTGGCCCACCTCCCCCCCACCTGCCCCTCCCTTCCCCTCCCTTCCCCTCCCTTCCCACCCCGCCACCGGAACATCATCTGGCCCACCTCGCCCCCACCCTGGGAACATGGTCTGACCCACATCCCCCCACCCCTCACACCCCAGGAACATGGACTGAAGCCCCCCCCCCCCACTCCCACGCAGACCCTCACGTACCGATGTCCCATCACAGGTTCTGTCGTAACTGATGCCCGAATGGGAGAGGTTGGAAGTCAACGTTTCATCAACCACGGGGAGTCTGAAAACGGAGACGGGAGATCGGGTAACGGGAAGGATGGACTTGCATTACTATAGCACCTTCCGCACCTCAGGACATCCCAAAGCGCTTCACAGCCAATGAGGTCCTGAGAGTAAGGCAGGACCTGCTCCCGAACCCGAGCTGTGACACGGGACAGGCACCACATGGGTCAGGCCGCTCTGACAGTGCAGCGCTCCCTCAGTACTTCCCCTCCGACAGTGCGGCGCTCCCTCAGTACTGCCCCTCCGACAGTGCGGCGCTCCCTCAGTACTGCCCCTCCAACAGTGCGGCGCTCCCTCAGTACTGCCCCTCCGACAGTGCGGCGCTCCCTCAGTACTGCCCCTCCGACAGTGCGGCGCTCCCTCAGTACTGCCCCTCCGACAGTGCGGCGCTCCCTCAGTACTGCCCCTCCGACAGTGCGGCGCTCCCTCAGTACTGCCCCTCCGACAGTGCGGCGCTCCCTCAGTACTGCCCCTCCGACAGTGCGGCGCTCCCTCAGTACTGCCCCCTCCGACAGTGCAGTACTGAGGGATGAAGCCTGGGCTCGCAGGTGCGTGGGTGTGACGGGGGTCCAGTGTGTGGTTCGATTTATGGTCCAGTGCTGCGGAAAACACCGAGCCCGATGTCGAGGCCCAGCTGGAGGGAGATCCCAATTAGCCAGCAGGAATTCCCGGGTCTCACAGCGACTGGTCACAAAGCCCAAGCTCTTCATGGACTCTCCCGAGGGTAGCAGGGAGTGCGGGCCCTGGCGGGGGCGGGATTGATCGTGCGGTGGGTCACGGTGCAGACTGTACCTGGCCCTGTGAGGGGGTGGAGAGGGGTCAGACTGTACCTGGCCCTGGGGGGGGGTGGAGAGGGGTCAGACTGTACCTGGCCCTGTGGGGGGGGTGGAGAGGGGTCAGACTGTACCTGGCCCTGGGGGCGGGGGGTGGAGAGGGGTCAGACTGTACCTGGCCCTGTCGGGGGGGTGGAGAGGGGTCAGACTGTACCTGGCCCTGTGGGGGGGGTGGAGAGGGGTCAGACTGTACCTGGCCCTGTGGGGGGGGTGGAGAGGGGTCAGACTGTACCTGGCCCTGTCGGGGGGGGTGGAGAGGGGTCAGACTGTACTTGGCCCTGGGTTGTCCCGATGGCTCTGGGTGACTGCACTGGGCAGTGAGGAGATCCTTCCCATCGCCCTCCTGCAATGCCCTGCTTGGTGCTTCACTCTTCAGCATATCGTGCATCAACTGCAGCTGCCGTTCCTGGGGAGGGAAACACACATCAACCTGCATTTATATAGTGCCTTTAATGTCAGGAAATGTCCCAGGGCGCTTCACACCTGTATTATGAGAAAACATTTGACAGAGTCCCATAAGTAGAATTAGCGCAAGCGACCAAATGTTTGGTCAAAGTGGTATGTTTTAAGGAGCATCTTGAAGGAGGAAAGAGAGGTAGAGAGGCGGAGAGGTTTAGGGAGGGAGTTCCAGAGCTTGGGGCCCAGGCAACAGAAGGCACGGCCACCAATGGTTGAGTGATTATAATCAGGGATGCTCAGGAGGGCACAATTAGAGAAGCGCAGACATCTCGGCGGGTTGTGGGGCTGGAGGAGATTACAGAGATAGGGAGGGGCGAGGGCCATGGAGGGATTTGTAAACAAGGATGGGAATTTGAAATCAATGCATTGCTTAACCGGGAGCCAATGTAGGTCAGCGAGCACAGAGGGTGATGGGTGAGCGGGACTCGGTGTGAGTTAAGACATTTTTCAGCGAATACTGGGTGCTGGGTGAATGGATGGTGCGAGTTAGGACATGGGGCAGTGAGCACAGGGGATTATGGGTGAGCAGGACTGGGTGCGAGTTAGGACACGGTGCACAGGGGGTGATGGGTGAGTGGGTCTGGGTGTGAGTTAGGACACAGGACAGTGAGTGATGGGTGAGCGGGACTCGGTGCGAGTTAGGACACGGGGCGGCCGAGTTTTGGATCACCACCAGTTTACATACGGGAGAATGTGGGAGGCCAGCCAAGAGTGTGTTGGAATAGTGAGAGAGTGAGAGTGGAAGTGAGCGTGGAAGAGAATAGAGGGGAGGGGGGTGGGGGGGGGAGAGAAGGAGGGAAGGGAGGGTGGGGGGGTTAGAGAGGGGAGGGTGGGAGAGAGAGAGAGAGAGTGAGAGAGAGAGAGAGAGGGGGAAGGGTGGGGGAGAGACAGAGAGGGGAAGGGTGGGGGAG
>NW_027251415.1:0-48686 GCF_044704955.1 Pristiophorus japonicus | reverse complement strand
CGCCCCCTCAGTCTCTCTCTCTCTCTCTCCCTCAGTCTCTCTCTCCCCCTCAGTCTCTCTCTCTCTCCCTCCCCCTCAATCTCTCTCTCTCTCTCTCCCCTTCAGTCTCTCCCTGTCTCTCCCTCTCAGTCTCTCTCTCACACCTCAGTCGCTCTCTCCCTCTCAGTCTCTCTCTCTCTCTCTCTCCCTCCCCCTCAGTCTCTCTCTCTCTCTCCCTAAGTCTCTCTCTCTCTCTCCCTCCCCCTCAGTCTCTACCTGTCTACCCCTCAGTCTCTCTCTCTCTCTCTCTCTCTCTCTCCCGCAGTCTCTTTCTCTCTCTCCCTCGCCCAGTCTCTCTCTCTCTCTCCCTCCCTCTCAGTCTCTCTCTCTCTCCCCCTCAGTCTCTCCCTCTCTCTCCCTCGGTCTTTCTCTTTCTCTCTCTCCTCCTCAGTCTCTATCTCCCTCCCCCTCAGTCTATCTCTTCCCCCCTCAGTCTCTCTCTCTCTACCCCTCATTCTCTCTCTCTCTATCCCACTCAGTCTCTCTCTCTCTCCCCCTAAGTCTCTCTCTCCCTCAGTATATCTCCCCCCCTCAATCTCTCTCTCTCTCCCGATCAGTCTCTCTCACTCTCTCTCCCCATCAGTCTCTCTCTCTCTCTCTCTCTCTCTCTCTCCCCCTCAGTCTTTCTCTCTCTCTCCCCCCTCAGTCTCTCTCTCTCTCTCCCTCAATCTCTCTCTCTCTCCCCCCCTCATTCTCTCTCTCCCTCTCCCCCTCAGTCTCTCCCCGCTCAGTCTCTCTCTCCCCCTTAGTCTCTCTCTCCCTCAGTCTCTCTCTCTCCCACAGTCTCTCTCTCTCTCCCCCTCAGTCTCTCTCTCTATCTCTCCCCCTCAGTCTCTCTCTCTCTCTCTCTCTCTCTCTCTCTCCCCCATCAGTCTCTCTCTCTCTCTCCCGCCATCAGTCTCTATCTATTTCTCTCTCCCCCTCAGTCTCTCCCTCGCTCCCTCTCTCTCTCCCTCTCTGCCCCTCAGTCTCTCTCTCTCTCCCCCTCAGTCTTTCTCTCTCGCTCACTCTCTCATTCCCTCAGTCTCTCTCTCTCTCTCTGCCCCCATCAGTCTATCTTTCTCTCTCTCTCCCGCCATCAGTCTCTATCTCTTTCTCTCTCCCCCTCAGTCTCTCCCTCTCTCCCCCTCAGTGTCTCCCTCTCTCCCCTCAGTCTCTCTCTCCCTCTCCCCCTCAGTCTCTCCCCCCTCAGTCTCTCTCTCCCTCAGTCTATCTCTCTCTCCATCAGTCCATCGCTCTCTCTCCCCATCAGTCTCTCTCTCTGTCTCTCCCCCCTCAGTCTCTCTCTCTCTGCACCTCAGTCTCTCTCTCTCTCTCCCCTTAGGCCTCCCCTTAGGCACTCTCTCTCTCCCTCTCAGTCTCTCTCTCTCCCCCTCAGTTTAGCTCTCCCCCCTCAGTCCCTCTCTCTCTCTCTCTCTCCACCAGTCTCTCTCTCTCTCCCCTCAGTCTCACTCTCTCCCCCCTCAGTCTCTCTCTCTCTCCCCCTCAATCTCTCTGTCTCATCCCCCTCAATCTCTCTCTCTCTCCCCCTCAGTCTATCTCTCTCCCCCTCAGTCTCTCTCTCTCCCGCTCAGTCTCTCTTTCTCTCTCTCCCCCTCAGTCTCTCTCTTTCTCCCCCTCAGTCTCTCTCTCTCTCCCCTGAGTCTCTCTCTCTCTCTCTCTCTCTCTCTCTCTCTCTCTCTCTCTCTCTCTCTCTCTCTCACTTAGTCTCTCTCTCTCAGCCTCACTCTCTCTCTCCCCCTCACTCTCCCTCTCTGCTCCACACTCTCTCTCTCTCAACCCCCTCAGTCTCTCTCGCTCCCCCTCAGTCTCTCTCTCTTCCCTCACCTCATACTCTCTCTCTCCCCCTCAGTCTCTCTCTCCCCCCCTCAGTCTCTCTCTCTCTCGCCCCCTCAGTTTCTCTCTCTCTCCCCATCAGTCCCTCTCTGTCCTCTCTCTCTCACTCAGTTTCTCTCGCTCTCCCCCTCAGTGTCTCTCTCTCTCCTCCCCCTTAGCTTCTCTCTCTCTCTCCCCCCTCTGTCTCCCCCTCTCAGTCTCTCCCTCTCTCCCACCATGTCTCTCTCTCTCTACCCCCCTCAGACTCTCTCTCTCCACCTCAGTCTTGCACTCTCTCCCCCTCAGTCTCTCGCTCTCTCCCCTCAGTATCTCTCTCTCCCCCTCAGTCTCTTTCTCTCTCTCTCCCACTCAGTCCCCTCTCTCTCTCTCTCTTCTCCCCCTCAGTCTCTCTCTCTCACTCCCCCCCCTCAGTCTCTCTCTCTCTCTCTCTCCCCCTCAGTCTCTCCCACTCTCAACCCCTTAGTCTCTCTCTCTCTCTCCCCCTCAGTCTTTCTAGCTCTCTCCCCCTCACTCTCTCTCTCTCTCTCCTCACACTCTCTCTCTCTCCCCCCTCAGTCTCTCTCTCTCTCTCTCCCCCTCAGTCTCTCTCCCTCGCCCCCTCAGCCTCTCTCTCTCCCCCTCATTCTCTCTCTCTCTCACCCCCTCAGTCTCTTTCTCTCTCTCCACCCCCTGTTTCTCTTCCTCTCTCTCTCTCCCCCACAATCTTTCTCTCTCTCCCCCTCAGTCTCTCTCTCTCCCCCCTCACTCGCTCTCTCTCCCCCTCAGTCTCTCTCTCGCCCCTCAGTCTCTCTCTCTCTCCCCCTCAGTCTCTCTCTCTCCCCCTCAGTCTCTCTCTCTCTCCCCCTCAGTCTCGCTCTCTCCCCCTCAGTCTCTCTCTCTCTCTCCCCTTCAGTCTCTCGCTCTCTCTCCCCTCAGTCTCTCTCTCTCTCTCTGCCCCAGTCTCTCTCTCTCCTTCCCCCTCAGTCTCTCTCTCTCACCCCCTCAGTCTCTCTCTCTCCCCCTCTGTCTCTCTCTCTCTCGCCCCCTCAGTCTCTCTCTCTCTCTCTCCCTCAGTCTCTCTCTCCCCTCAGTCTCTCTCTCTCTCTCCCTCCCCCTCAATCTCTCGCTCTCTCTCTCCCCTTCAGTCTCTCTCTCTCTCTCCCCCTCAGTCTCTCTCTCTCTTTTCCTCTCAGTCTCACCCTCTCTCTCTCTCCCCCATCAGTCTTCTCTCTCTCTCTCTCCCCCTCTAACCTCAATCTCACTCTCTCTCTCTCTCCCCCTCAGACTCCCGCTGTCTCTCAGTCTCTCTCTCACACCTCAGTCGCTCTCTCCCTCTCAGTCTCTCTCTCTCTCCCACCATGTCTCTCTCTCTCTACCCCCCTCAGACTCTCTCTCTCCACCTCAGTCTTGCACTCTCTCCCCCTCAGTCTCTCGCTCTCTCCCCTCAGTATCTCTCTCTCCCCCTCAGTCTCTTTCTCTCTCTCCCACTCAGTCCCTCTCTCTCTCTCTCTTCCCCCTCAGTCTCTCTCTCTCACCCCCCCCCTCAGTCTCTCTCTCTCTCTCCCCCTCAGTCTCTCCCACTCTCAACCCCTTAGTCTCTCTCTCTCTCTCCCCCTCAGTCTTTCTAGCTCTCTCCCCCTCACTCTCTCTCTCTCTCTCCTCACACTCTCTCTCTCTCCCCCCTCAGTCTCTCTCTCTCTCTCTCCCCCTCAGTCTCTCTCCCTCGCCCCCTCAGCCTCTCTCTCTCCCCCTCATTCTCTCTCTCTCTCACCCCCTCAGTCTCTTTCTCTCTCTCCACCCCCTGTTTCTCTTCTCTCTCTCTCTCCCCCACAGTCTTTCTCTCTCTCCCCCTCAGTCTCTCTCTCTCCCCCCTCACTCGCTCTCTCTCCCACTCAGTCTCTACCTGTCTACCCCTCAGTCTCTCTCTCTCTCTCTCTCTCTCTCTCCCGCAGTCTCTTTCTCTCTCTCCATCGCCCAGTCTCTCTCTCTCTCTCCCTCCCTCTCAGTCTCTCTCTCTCTCCCCCTCAGTCTCTCCCTCTCTCTCCCTCAGTCTTTCTCTTCTCTCTCTCCTCCTCAGTCTCTATCTCCCTCCCCCTCAGTCTATCTCTTCCCCCCTCAGTCTCTCTCTCTCTACCCCTCATTCTCTCTCTCTCTATCCCACTCAGTCTCTCTCTCTCTCCCCCTAAGTCTCTCTCTCCCTCAGTATATCTCCCCCCCTCAATCTCTCTCTCTCTCCCGATCAGTCTCTCTCACTCTCTCTCCCCATCAGTCTCTCTCTCTCTCTCTCTCTCTCTCTCTCTCTCCCCCTCAGTCTTTCTCTCTCTCTCCCCCCTCAGTCTCTCTCTCTCTCTCCTTCAATCTCTCTCTCTCTCCCCCCCTCATTCTCTCTCTCCCTCTCCCCCTCAGTCTCTCCCCGCTCAGTCTCTCTCTCCCCCTTAGTCTCTCTCCCCCTCAGTCTCGCTCTCGCCCCTCAGTCTCTCTCTCTCTCCCCCTCAGTCTCTCTCTCTCTCCCCCTCAGTCTCTCTCTCTCTCCCCCTCAGTCTCGCTCTCTCCCCCTCAGTCTCTCTCTCTCTCTCCCCTTCAGACTCTCGCTCTCTCTCCCCCTCAGTCTCTCTCTCTCTCTCTGCCCCAGTCTCTCTCTCTCCTTCCCCCTCAGTCTCTCTCTCACCCCCTCAGTCTCTCTCTCTCCCCCTCTGTCTCTCTCTCTCTCGCCCCCTCAGTCTCTCTCTCTCTCTCCCTCAGTCTCTCTCTCCCCCTCAGTCTCTCTCTCTCCCTCCCCCTCAATCTCTCTCTCTCTCCCTCCCCTTCAGTCTCTCTCTGTCTCTCCCTCTCAGTCTCTCTCTCACACCTCAGTCGCTCTCTCCCTCTCAGTCTCTCTCTCTCTCTCTCTCCCTCCCCCTCAGTCTCTCTCTCTCTCTCCCTAAGTCTCTCTCTCTCTCTCCCTCCCCCTCAGTCTCTACCTGTCTACCCCTCAGTCTCTCTCTCTCTCTCTCTCTCTCTCTCTCTCTCCCGCAGTCTCTTTCTCTCTCTCCATCGCCCAGTCTCTCTCTCTCTCTCCCTCCCTCTCAGTCTCTCTCTCTCTCCCCCTCAGTCTCTCCCTCTCTCTCCCTCAGTCTTTCTCTTTCTCTCTCTCCTCCTCAGTCTCTATCTCCCTCCCCCTCAGTCTATCTCTTCCCCCCTCAGTCTCTCTCTCTCTACCCCTCATTCTCTCTCTCTCTATCCCACTCAGTCTCTCTCTCTCTCCCCCTAAGTCTCTCTCTCCCTCAGTATATCTCCCCCCTCAATCTCTCTCTCTCTCCCGATCAGTCTCTCTCACTCTCTCTCCCCATCAGTCTCTCTCTCTCTCTCTCTCTCTCTCTCTCCCCCTCAGTCTTTCTCTCTCTCTCCCCCCTCAGTCTCTCTCTCTCTCTCCTTCAATCTCTCTCTCTCTCCCCCCCTCATTCTCTCTCTCCCTCTCCCCCTCAGTCTCTCCCCGCTCAGTCTCTCTCTCCCCCTTAGTCTCTCTCTCCCTCAGTCTCTCTCTCTCCCACAGTCTCTCTCTCTCTCCCCCTCAGTCTTTCTCTCTATCTCTCCCCCTCAGTCTCTCCCTCGCTCCCTCTCTCTCTCCCTCTCTGCCCCTCAGTCTCTCCCTCTCTCCCCCTCAGTCTCTCTCTCTCGCTCACTCTCTCATTCCCTCAGTCTCTCTCTCTCTCTCTCTGCCCCCATCAGTCTATCTTTCTCTCTCTCTCCCGCCATCAGTCTCTATCTCTTTCTCTCTCCCCCTCAGTCTCTCCCTCTCTGCCCCTCAGTCTCTCCCTCTCTCCCCTCCGTCTATCTCTCTCTCTCTCTCTCTCCCACTCAGTCTCTCTCTCTCTCTCAGTCTCTCTCTCTCTCTCTCTCCCCCTCAGTCTCTCTCTCTCCCCCTCAGTCTCTCCCTCTCTCCCCTCAGTCTCTCTCTACTCACCCGCTCAGTCTCTATCTCTCTTTCTCCCCCCCAGTCTCTCTCTTTCTCCCTCTCCCCCTCAGTCTCTCCCTCTCTCCCCCTCAGTCTCTCTCACTCCCCCTCAGTCTCTCTCTCTCCCCTCAGTCTCTCTCTCTCCCCCTCAGTCTCTCTTTCTCTCCCCTCAGTCTCTCTCTCTCTCTCTCCCTCAATCTCTCTCTCTCTCCCCCTCAATCTCGCTTTATCCCTCCCCCTTAGTCTCTCTCTCTCTACTCCTCAGTGTCTCTCTCTCACCCCCTCAGTCTCTCTCTCTGTCTCCCCCTCAGTCTCTCTCCCTCTCTCCCCCCCAGTCCCTCTCCCTCTCTCTCTCTCTCTCCCTCAGTCTCTCTCTCTCCCCCTCAGTATCTCTCTCCCCCCCTCAGTTTCTATCTCCCCGCCTTCGTCTCTATCTCCCCCTTCAGTCTCTCTCTTCCCCCTCAGTCTCTGTCTTTCTCTCTCCCCACCTCAGTCTCCCTCTCTCTCTCCCCCCCTCAGTCTCTCTCTCTCTCTCTCTCTCTCTCCCTCAGTCTCTCTCTCTCACCCCGCTCTCTCTACCCCTCAGACTCTCTCTCTCTCTCTCCACCTCAGTCTCTCTCTCTCTTCCCTATCAGAATCTCTCTCTGTCTCTCTCTCTCTCTCTCTCTCTCCCCCATCAGTCTCTCTCTCCCGCCA
The DNA here is from genome assembly GCF_044704955.1 of Pristiophorus japonicus. Classification (NCBI taxonomy): domain Eukaryota; kingdom Metazoa; phylum Chordata; class Chondrichthyes; family Pristiophoridae; genus Pristiophorus; species Pristiophorus japonicus. Next base: position 42,202 of record NW_027251415.1, on the reverse strand, counting down.
TCAGTCTCTATCTCTTTCTCTCTCCCCCTCAGTCTCTCCCTCGCTCCCACTCAGTCTCTCCCTCTCACCCCCTCAGTCTCTCACTCTCTTCCCCTCAATCTCTCCCTCTCTCCCCCTCAGTCTCTCCCCCTCTCTCCCCCTCAGTCTCTCTCTCTCGCACTCTCTCTCTCTCCCTCAGTCTCTCTCTCTCTCTCTCCCACTCAGTCTCTCTCTCTCTCTCAGTCTATCTCTCCTTCTCCCCATCAGTCTCTCTCTCTCTCTCTCCCCCCTCAGTCTCTCTCTCTCACTCTCTCCGCCCCTCAGTCTCTCTCTCTCTCTCCCCCTCAGTCTCTCTCTTCCCCCTCAGTTTCTATCTCCCCCAGTCAGTCTCTATCTCCCCCCTCAGTGTCTCTCTCCCCCCTCAGTCTCTCTCTCTCTCTCTCTCTATCTCCCCACCTCAGTCTCCCTCTCTCTCTCTCTCTCTCTCCCCCTCAGTCCCTCTCTCTATCCCCCTCAGTCTCTCCCTCGCTCCCCCTCAGTCTTTCTCTCTCCCCCTCAGTCTCTCTCTCCATCCCCCCTTCAGTCTCTCTCTCTCTCTCTCTCCCCCCTCAGTCTCTTTCTTTCTCTCTCTCTATCTCTCCCCCCTCAGTCTCTCTCTATCTCCCTCCCCCTTAGTCTCTCTATCTCTCCCCCTCAGTCTCTCTCTCTCTCTCTCCTCCTCAGTCTCTCTCTACCCCGTCAGTCTCTCTCTCTCTCCCTCTCTCTCACTCTCTCTCCCCCTCAATCTCTCTCTCTCTCTCCCCCTCAGTCTCTCTCTTTCTCTCTCTCTATCTCTCTATCTCTCCCCCCCTCCGTCTCTCTCTCCCCCCCTCAGTCTCTCTCTCTCTCCCCCTCAGTCTCTCTCTCTCTTTTCCTCTAAGTCTCTCCCTCTCTCTCTCTCCCCCCATCAGTCTTTTTCTCTCTCTCTCTCCCCCTCGAACCTCAATCTCCCGCTCTCTCTCTCCCCCTCAGACTCCCGCTGTCTCTCCCTCTCAGTCTCTCTCTCACCCCTCAGTCGCTCTCTCCCTCTCACTCTCTCTCTCTCTCTCTCCCTCCCCCTCAGTCTCTCTCTCTCTCTCCCTAAGTCTCTCTCTCTCTCTCCCTCCCCCTCAGTCTCTACCTGTCTACCTCTCAGTCTCTCTCTCTCTCTCTCTCTCTCTCTCTCTCCCGCAGTCTCTCTCTCTCTCTCCCTCGCCCAGTCTCTCTCTCTCTCTCCCTCCCTCTCAGTCTCTCTCTCTCTCCACCTCAGTCTCTCCCTCTCTCTCCCTCCGTCTTTCTCTTTCTCTCTCTCCTCCTCAGTCTCTATCTCCCTCCCCCTCACTCTATCTCTTCCCCCCTCAGTCTCTCTCTCTATACCCCTCATTCTCTCTCTCTCTATCCCACTCAGTCTCTCTCTCTCTCCCCCTCAGTCTCTCTCTCCCTCAGTATCTCTCCCCCCCTCAATCTCTCTCTCTCTCCCGATCAGTCTCTCTCACTCTCTCTCCCCATCAGTCTCTCTCTCGCTCTCTCTCTCTCTCTCCCCCTCAGTCTTTCTCTCTCTCTCCCCCCTCAGTCTCTCTCTCTCTCTCTCTCCCTCAATCTCTCTCTCTCTCCCCCCCTCATTCTCTCTCTCCCTCTCCCCCTCAGTCTCTCCCCGCTCAGTCTCTCTCTCCCCCTTAGTCTCTCTCTCCCTCAGTCTCTCTCTCTCCCAGTCTCTCTCTCTCTCCCCCTCAGTCTCTCTCTCTATCTCTCCCCCTCAGTCTCTCTCTCTCTCTCTCTCTCTCTCTCTCTCTCTCTCCCATCAGTCTCTCTCTCTCTCTCCCGCCATCAGTCTCTATCTCTTTCTTTCTCCCCCTCAGTCTCTCCCTCGCTCCCTCTCTCTCTCCCTCTCTGCCCCTCAGTCTCTCCCTCTCTCCCCCTCAGTCTCTCTCTCTCGCTCTCTCTCTCATTCCCTCAGTCTCTCTCACTCTCTCTCTGCCCCATCAGTCTATCTTTCTCTCTCTCTCCCGCCATCAGTCTCTATCTCTTTCTCTCTCCCCCTCAGTCTCTCCCTCTCTGCCCCTCAGTCTCTCCCTCTCTCCCCTCCGTCTATCTCTCTCTCTCTCTCCCACTCAGTCTCTCTCTCTCTCTCAGTCTCTCTCTCTCTCTCTCTCTCTCCCCCTCAGTCTCTCTCTCTCCCCCTCAGTCTCTCCCTCTCTCCCCTTCAGTCTCTCACTCTCCCCCCCTCAGTCTCTCTCTCCCTCAGTCTATCTCTCTCTCCCTCAGTCTATCGCTCTCTCTCTCCATCAATCTCTCTCTCTCTCTCTCCCCCCCTCAATCTCTCTCTCTCTCTCTCCGCCCCTCAGTCTCTCTCTCTCTCACCCCTCAGTCTCTTTTTCACTCTCCACCCCCAGTTTCTCTTCCTCTCTCTCTCTCCCCCACAGTCTTTCTATCTCCCCTCTCACTCGCTCTCTCTCCCCCTCAGTCTCTCTCTCGCCCCTCAGTCTCACTCTCTCTCCCCCACAGTCTCTCTCTCTCTCCCCCTCAGTCTCGCTCTCACCCCCTCAGTGTCTCTCTCTCCCCCTCAGTCTCTCTCTCTACCCCTCTGTCTCTCTCTCTCTCTCTGCCCCAGTCTCTCTCTCTCCTTCCCCCTCAGTCTCTCTCTCTCTCCCCCTCAGTCTCTCTCTCTCCCCCTCAGTCTCTCTCTACTCACCCTATCAGTCTCTATCTCTCTTTCTCCCCCCCAGTCTCTCTCTTTCTCCCTCTCCCCCTCAGTCTCTCCCTCTCTCCCCCTCAGTCTCTCTCACTCCCCCTCAGTCTCTCTCTCTCCCCTCAGTCTCTCTCTCTCCCCCTCAGTCTCTCTTTCTCTCCCCTCAGTCTCTCTCTCTCTCTCTCCCTCAATCTCTCTCTCTCTCCCCTCAATCTCGCTTTATCCCTCCACCTTAGTCTCTCTCTCTCTACTCCTCAGTGTCTCTCTCTCACCCCCTCAGTCTCTCTCTCTGTCTCCCCCTCAGTCTCTCTCCCTCTCTCCCCCCCAGTCCCTCTCCCTCTCTCTCTCTCTCCCTCAGTCTCTCTCTCTCCCCCTCAGTATCTCTCTCCCCCCCTCAGTTTCTATCTCCCCGCCTTCGTCTCTATCTCCCCCCTCAGTCTCTGTCTTTCTCTCTCCCCCACCTCAGTCTCCCTCTCTCTCTCTCCCCCTCAGTCCCTCTCTCTCTCTCTCTCTCTCCCTCAGTCTCTCTCTCTCACCCCGCTCTCTCTACCCCTCAGTCTCTCTCTCTCTCCACCTCATTCTCTCTCTCTCTCTCCCTATCAGAATCTCTTTCTCTCTCTCTCTCTCCCCCATCAGTCTCTCTCTCCCGCCATCAGTCTCTATCTCTTTCTCTCTCCCCCTCAGTCTCTCCCTCGCTCCCCCTAATTCTCTCCCTCTCTATTTCCCCTCAGTCTCTCCCTCTCTCCCCCTCAGTCTCTCCCTCTCTCCCCCTCAGTCTCTCTCTCTCGCACTCTCTCTCTCTCCCTCATTCTCTCTCTCTCTCTCTCCCACTCAGTCTCTCTCTCTCTCTCAGTCTCTCTCTCTCTCTCTCCCCCTCAGTCTCTCTCTCTCCCCCTCAGTCTCTCTCTCTCTCCCCCTCAGTCTCTCCCTCTCTCCCCCTCAGTCTCTCCCTCTCTCCCCCTTAGTAGCTCTCCCTCGCTCTCTCTCTCTCTCCCTCAGTCCCTCTCTCTCTCTCTCTCCTACTCAGTCTCTCTCTCTCTCAGTCTCTCTCTCTCACTCCCTCATTCTCTCTCTCTCCCCCTCAGTCTCAATCTCTCTCTCCCCCTCAGTCTCTCTCGCTCTCTCCCCCTCAGACTCTCTCTATCTCCCCCCATCAGTCTCTCTCTCTCTCTCTCTCTCACTCCCCCTCAGTCTGTCTCTCTATCTCCCCCCTCAGTCTCTCTCTCTCTCCCCCCTCATTCTCTCTCTCCCTCTCGCCCTCAATCTCTCCCCCCCTCAGTCTCTCTCTCCCCCGTAGTCTCTCTCTCTCTCAGTCTCTTTCTGTCTCTCTCTCAGTCTATCTCTCCTTCTCCCCATCAGTCTCTCTCTCCCTCTCTCCCAACTCAGTCTCTCTCTCTCTCTCTCTATCTCCCCACCTCAGTCTCCCTCACTCTCTCTCTCTCTCCCCCTCAGTCCCTCTCTCTCTCCCCCTCAGTCTCTCTCTCTCTCCCTCTCACTCACTCTCTCTCCCCCTCAATCTCTCTCACTCCCTCCCCCTCAGTCTCTCTCTCTCTCTCTCCCCCTCAGTCTCTCTCTTTCTCTCTCTCTATCTCTCTATCTCTCCCCCCCTCCGTCTCTCTCTCCCCCCTCAGTCTCTCTCTCTCTCCCCCTTCAGTCTCTCTCTCTCTCTCTCCTCCTCAGTCTCTCTCTCTCTCCCTATCAGTCTCTCTCTCTCTCCCCCCATTCGTCTCTCTCTCCCGCCATCAGTCTCTATCTCATTCTCTCTCCCTTCAGTCTCTCCCTCTCTCCCCCTCAGTCTCTCCCTCTCCCCCCTCAGTCTCTCCCTCTCTCCCCCTCAGTCTCTCCCTCTCTCTCCCTCAGTCTCTCTCTCTCGCACTCTCTCTTTCTCCCTCAGTCTCTCGCTCTCTCTCTCTCCCACTCAGTCTCTCTCTCTCCCCCTAAGTCTCTCGCTCTCTCCCCCTCAGTCTCTCCCTCTCTCCCCCCTCAGTCTCTCTCTCTCTCTCGCCTCCTCAGTCTCTCTCTCTCTCTCGCCCTCAGTCTCTCTCTCCCCCTCAGTCTCTCTCTCTCTCTCCCTCACCCTCAATCTCTCTCTCTCTCTCTCCCCTTCAGTCTCTCTCTCTCTCTCCCCCTCAGTCTCTCTGTCTCTTTTCCTCTCAGTCTATCCCTCTCTCTCTCTCCCCCCATCAGTCTTTCTCTCTCTCTCTCTCCCCCTCTCCCCTCAATCTCTCTCTCTCTCTCTCTCCCCCTCAGACTCCCGCTGTCTCTCCCTCTCAGTCTCTCTCTCACCCCTCAGTCGCTCTCTCCCTCTCAGTCTCTCTCTCTCTCTCTCTCTCCCTCCCCCTCATTCTCTCTCCCTCTCTCTCCCGAAGTCTCTCTCTCTCTCTCCCTCCCCCTCAGTCTCTACCTGTCTACCCCTCAGTCTCTCTCTCTCTCTCTCTCTCTCTCTCCCGCAGTCTCTCTCTCTCTCTCCCTCGCCCAGTCTCTCTCTCTCTCTCTCCCTCCCTCTCAGTCTCTCTCACTCTCCCCCTCAGTCTCTCCCTCTCTCTCCCTCAGTCTTTCTCTTTCTCTCTCTCCTCCTCAGTCTGTATCTCCCTCCCCCACAGTCTATCTCTTCCCCCCTCAGTCTCTCTCTCTCTACCCCTCATTCTCTCTCTCTCTATCCCACTCAGTCTCTCTCTCTCTCCCCCCTCAGTCTCTCTCTCCCTCAGTATCTCTCCCCCCCTCAATCTCTCTCTCTCTCCCCATCAGTCTCTCTCACTCTCTCTCCCCATCAGTCTCTCTCTCTCTCTCTCTCTCTCTCTCTCCCCCTCAGTCTTTCTCTCTCCCTCCCCCTCAGTCTCTCTCTCTCTCTCCCTCAATCTCTCTCTCTCTCCCCCTCTCATTCTCTCTCTCCCTCTTCCCCTCAGTCTCTCCCCGCTCAGTCTCTCTCTCCCCCTTAGTCTCTCTCTCCCTAAGTCTCTCTCTCTCCCACAGTCTCTCTCTCTCTCCCCCTCAGTCTCTCTCTCTATCTCTCCCCCTCAGTCTCTCTCTCTCTCTCTCTCCGCCATCAGTCTCTCTCTCTCTCTCTCTCTCTCCCCACCTCAGTCTCCCTCTCTCTCTCTCTCTCTCCCCCTCAGTCCCTCTCTCTATCCCCCTCAGTCTCTCCCTCGCTCCCCCTCAGTCTTTCTCTCTCCCCCTCAGTCTCTCTCTCCATCCCCCCTTCAGTCTCTCTCTCTCTCTCCCCCCTCAGTCTCTCTCTTTCTCTCACTCTATCTCTCCCCCCCTCAGTCTCTCTCTATCTCCCTCCCCCTTAGTCTCTCTATCTCTCCCCCTCAGTCTCTCTCTCTCTCTCTCTCCTCCTCAGTCTCTCTCTACCCCCGTCACTCTCTCTCTCTCTCCCTCTCTCTCACTCTCTCTCCCCCTCAATCTCTCTCTCTCCCTCCCCCTCAGTCTCTCTCTCGCTCTCTCCCCCTCAGTCTCTCTCTTTCTCTCTCTCTATCTCTCTATCTCTCCCCCCCCTCCGTCTCTCTCTCCCCCCCCCTCAGTCTCTCTCTCTCTCTCCCCCCTCAGTCTCTCTCTCTCTCTCTCCTCCTCAGTCTCTCTCTCTCTCCCTATCAGTATCTCTCTCTCTCTCCCCCCATTCGTCTCTCTCTCCCGCCATCAGTCTCTATCTCTTTCTCTCTCCCTTCAGTCTCTCCCTCTCTCCCCCTCAGTCTCCCCCTCTCCCCCCCTCAGTCTCTCCCTCTCTCCCCCTCAGTCTCTCCCTCTCTCTCCCTCAGTCTATCTCTCTCGCACTCTCTCTTTCTCCCTCAGTCTCTCTCTCTCTCTCTCCCACTCAGTCTCTCTCTCTCCCCCTAAGTCTCTCGCTCTCTCCCCCCTCAGTCTCTCCCTCTCTCCCCCCTCAGTCTCTCTCTCTCTCTCGCCTCCTCAGTCTCTCTCTCTCTCTATCCCTCAGTCTCTCTCTCCCCCTCAGTTTCTCTATCTCTCTCCCTCACCCTCAAACTCTCTCTCTCTCTCTCCCCTTCAGTCTCTCTCTCTCTCTCCCCCTCAGTCTCTCTGTCTCTTTTCCTCTCAGTCTCTCCCTCTCTCTCTCTCCCCCCATCAGTCTTTCTCTCTCTCTCTCTCCCCCTCTCCCCTCAATCTCTCTCTCTCTCTCTCTCTCCCCCTCAGACTCCCGCTGTCTCTCCCTCTCAGTCTCTCTCTCACCCCTCAGTCGATCTCTCCCTCTCAGTCTCTCTCTCTCTCTCTCTCTCCCTCCCCCTCAGTCTCTCTCCTCTCTCTCCCTAAGTCTCTCTCTTCTCCCTCCCCCTCAGTCTCTACCTGTCTACCCCTCAGTCTCTCTCTCTCTCTCTCTTTCTCTCCCGCAGTCTCTCTCACTCTCTCCCTCGCCCAGTCTCTCTCTCTCTCTCTCCCTCCCTCTCAGTCTCTCTCTCTCTCCCCCTCAGTCTCTCCCTCTCTCTCCCTCAGTCTTTCTCTTTCGCTCTCTCCTCCTCAGTCTATATCTCCCTCCCCCTCAGTCTATCTCTTCCCCCCTCAGTCTCTCTCTCTCTACCCCTCATTCTCTCTCTCTCTATCCCCCTCAGTCTCTCTCTCCCTCAGTATCTCTCCCCCTCAGTCTTTCTCTCTCTCTCCCCCTCAGTCTCTCTCTCTCTCTCCCTCAATCTCTCTCTCTCTCCCGCACTCATTCTCTCTCTCCCTCTCCCCTCATTCTCTCCCCGCTCAGTCTCTCTCTCCCCCTTAGTCTCTCTCTCCCTCAGTCTCTCTCTCTCCCACAGTCTCTCTAACTCTCCCCCTCAGTCTCTCTCTCTATCTCTCCCCTCAGTCTCTCTCTCTCTCTCTCTCTCTCCCCCATCAGTCTCTCTCTCTCTCTCCCGCCATCAGTCTCTATCTCTTTCTCTCTCCCCCTCAGTCTCTCCCTCGCTCCCTCTCTCTCTCCCTCTCTGCCCCTCAGTCTCTCGCTCTCTCCCCCTCAGTCTCTCTCTCTCGCTCTCTCTCTCATTCCCTCAGTCTCTCTCTCTCTCTCTCTCTCTGCCCCATCAGTCTCTCTTTCTCTCTCTCTCCCGCCATCAGTCTCTATCTCTTTCTCTCTCCCCCTCCGTCTCTCCCTCTCTGCCCCTCAGTCTCTCCCTCTCTCCCCTCCGTCTATCTCTCTCTCTCTCTCCCACTCAGTCTCTCTCTCTCTCTCAGTACCTCTCTCGCTCTCTCTCTCCCCCTCAGTCTCTCTCTCTCCCCCTCAGTCTCTCTCTCTCTACCCCTCATTCTCTCTCTCTCTATCCCACTCAGTCTCTCTCTCTCACCCCCTCAGTCTCTCTCTCCCTCAGTATCTCTCCCCCCCTCAATCTCTCTCTCTCTCCCCATCAGTCTATCTCACTCTCTCTCCCCATCAGTCACTCTCTCTCTCTCTGTCTCTCTCCCCCTCAGTCTTTCTCTCTCTCTCCCCCTCAGTCTCTCTCTCTCTCTCCCTCAATCTCTCTCTCTCTCCCCCACTCATTCTCTCTCTCCCTCTCCCCCTCAGTCTCTCCCCGCTCAGTCTCTCTCTCCCCCTTAGTCTCTCTCTCCCTCAGTCTCTCTCTCTCCCACAGTCTCTCTCTCTCTCCCCCTCAGTCCTCTCTCTATCTCTCCCCCTCAGTCTCTCTCTCTCTCTCTCTCCCCCATCAGTCTCTCTCTCTCTATCCCACTCAGTCTCTCTCTCTCTCCCCTCAGTCTCTCTCTCCCTCAGTATCTCTCCCCCCCTCAATCTCTCTCTCTCTCCCCATCAGTCTATCTCACTCTCTCTCCCCATCAGTCACTCTCTCTCTCTCTGTCTCTCTCCCCTCAGTCTTTCTCTCTCTCTCGCCCTCAGTCTCTCTCTCTCTCTCCCTCAATCTCTCTCTCTCTCCCCCACTCATTCTCTCTCTCCCTCTCCCCCTCATTCTCTCCCCGCTCAGTCTCTCTCTCCCCTTAGTCTCTCTCTCCCTCAGTCTCTCTCTCTCCCACAGTCTCTCTCACTCTCCCCCTCAGTCTCTCTCTCTATCTCCCCCCCTCAGTCTCTCTCTCTCTCTCTCTCTCCCCCATCAGTCTCTCTCTCTCTCTCTCCCGCCATCAGTCTCTATCTCTTTCTCTCTCCCCCTCAGTCTCTCCCTCGCTCCCTCTCTCTCTCCCTCTCTGCCCCTCAGTCTCTCCCCTCTCCCCCTCAGTCTCTCTCTCTCGCTCTCTCTCTCATTCCCTCAGTCTCTCTCTCTCTCTCTCTCTCTGCCCCCATCAGTCTCTCTTTCTCTCTCTCTCCCGCCATCAGTCTCTATCTCTCTCTCTCTCCCCCTCCGTCTCTCCCTCTCTGCCCCTCAGTCTCTCCCTCTCTCCCCTCCGTCTATCTCTCTCTCTCTCTCCCACTCAGTCTCTCTCTCTCTCTCAGTATCTCTCTCTCTCTCTCTCTCCCCCTCAGTCCTCTCTCTCTCCCCCTCAGTCTCTCTCTCTCTACCCCTCATTCTCTCTCTCTCTATCCCACTCAGTCTCTCTCTCTCTCCCCCTCAGTCTCTCTCTCCCTCAGTATCTCTCCCCCCCTCAATCTCTCTCTCTCTCCCCATCAGTCTATCTTACTCTCTCTCCCCATCAGTCACTCTCTCTCTCTCTGTCTCTCTCCCCCTCAGTCTTTCTCTCTCTCTCCCCCTCAGTCTCTCTCTCTCTCTCCCTCAATCTCTCTCTCTCTCCCCCACTCATTCTCTCTCTCCCTCTCCCCCTCAGTCTCTCCCCGCTCAGTCTCTCTCTCCCCCTTAGTCTCTCTCTCCCTCAGTCTCTCTCTCTCCCACAGTCTCTCTCTCTCTCCCCCTCAGTCTCTCTCTATCTCTCCCGCCATCAGTCTCTATCTCTTTCTCTCTCCCCCTCAGTCTCTCCCTCGCTCCCTCTCTCTCTCCCTCTCTGCCCCTCAGTCTCTCCCTCTCTCCCCCTCAGTCTCTCTCTCTCGCTCTCTCTCTCATTCCCTCAGTCTCTCTCTCTCTCTCTCTCTCTCTGCCCCCATCAGTCTCTCTTTCTCTCTCTCTCCCGCCATCAGTCTCTATCTCTTTCTCTCTCCCCCTCCGTCTCTCCCTCTCTGCCCCTCAGTCTCTCCCTCTCTCCCCTCCGTCTATCTCTCTCTCTCTCTCCCACTCAGTCTCTCTCTCTCTCTCAGTATCTCACTCTCTCTCTCTCTCCCCCTCAGTCTCTCTCTCTCCCCCTCAGTCTCTCCCTCTCTCCCCTTCTGTCTCTCACTCTCCCCCCCTCAGTCTCTCTCTCCCTCAGTCTACTTCTCTCTCCCTCAGTCTATCGCTCTCTCTCTCCATCAGTCTCTCTCTCTCTCTCTCCCATCTCAATCTCTCTCTCTCTCTCTCACCGCCCCTCAGTCTCTCTCTCTCTAACCCCTCAGTCTCTTTCTCACTCTCCACCCCCAGTTTCTCTTCCTCTCTCTCTCTCCCCCACAGTCTTTCTCTCTCTCCCCCTCAGTCTCTCTCTCTCCCCCCTCACTCGCTCTCTCTCCCCCTCAGTCTCTCTCTCGCCCCTCAGTCTCACTCTCTCTCCCCCACAGTGTCTCTCTCTCTCCCCCTCAGTCTCGCTCTCACCCCCTCAGTCTCTCTCTCTCCCCCTCAGTCTCTCTCTCTCTCCCTCAGTCTCTCTCTCTCTCTCTGCCCAGTCTCTCTCTCTCCTTCCCCCTCAGTCTCTCTCTCACTCCCCTCAGTCTCTCTCTCTCCCCCTCAGTCTCTCTCTACTCACCCTCTCAGTCTCTATCTCTCTTTCTCCCCCCCAGTCTCTCTCTTTCTCCCTCTCCCCCTCAGTCTCTCCCTCTCTCCCCCTCAGTCTCTCTCACTCCCCCTCAGTCTCTCTCTCTCCCCTCAGTCTCTCTCTCTCCCCCTCAGTCTCTCTTTCTCTCCCCTCAGTCTCTCTCTCTCTCTCTCTCCCTCAATCTCTCTCTCTCTCCCCCTCAATCTCGCTTTATCCCTCCCCCTTAGTCTCTCTCTCTCTACTCCTCAGTCTCTCTCAATCACCCCCTCAGTCTCTCTCTCTGTCTCCCCCTAAGTCTCTCTCCCTCTCTCCCCCCAAGTCACTCTCCCTCTCTCTCTCTCCCTCAGTCTCTCTCTCTCACCCTCAGTATCTCTCTCCCCCCCTCAGTTTCTATCTCCCCGCCTTCGTCTCTATCTCCCCCCTCAGTCTCTCTCTTCCCCCTCAGTCTCTGTCTTTCTCTCTCCCCACCTCAGTCTCCCTCTCTCTCTCTCCCCCTCAGTCCCTCTCTCTCTCTCTCTCTTTCCCTCAGTCTCTCTCTCGCTCCCTCTCAGTCTCACCCTCGCTCCCCTTCAGTCTCTCCCTCGCTCCCCCTCAGTCTTTCTCTCTCCCCCTCAGTCTCTCTATTCCTCCCCCCCTCAGTCTCTCTCTCTCTCTCCCCCCTCAGTCTCTCTCTCCCCCCTCAGTCTCCTTCTCCCCCCCTCAGTCTCTCCCTCTCCCCCTCAATCTCTCCCCCCCGCAGTCTCTCCCCCCCTCGTCTCTCTCTCTATTTCCCCTCAGTCTCTCTCTCTCTCACCCCGCGCTCTCTACCCATCAGTCTCTCTCTCTCTCTACCCCTCAGTCTCTCTCTCTCTCTCTCCCGATCAGTCTCTCTCTCTCTCTCTCTCTCTCTCTCTCTCTCTCTCTCTCTCTCTCTCTCTCTCTCTCTCCCCCATCAGTCTCTATCTCCCGCCGTCAGTCTCTATCTCTTTCTCTCACCCCCTCAGTCTCTCCCTCGCTCCCCTCAGTCTCTCCCTCACTCCCCCTCAGTCTCTCCCCCTCTCCCCCTCAGTCTCTCCCTCTCTCCCACTCAGTCTCTCTCTCTCTCTCAGTCTCTCTCTCTCTCTCTCTCTCCCCCCTCAGTCTCTCTCTCTCCCCCTCAGTCTCTCTCTCTCTCCCCCTCAGTCTCTCCCTCTCTCTCCCTCAGTCTCTCCCTCTCTCCCCCTTAGTCTTTCTCTCTCGCTCTCTCTCTCTCCCTCAGTCTCGCTCTCTCCCACTCAGTCTCTCTCTCTCAGTCTCTCTCTCTCCCCCCTCATTCTCTCACTCTCCCCCTCAGTCCCTCTCTCTCTCTCACCCTCAGTCTCTCTCTCTCTCTCCCCCCTCAGCCTCTCTCTATCTCCCCCTCAGTCTCGCTCGCTCCCTCTCAGTCTCTCTCTCTCTCTCTCTCCCACTCAGTCTCTCCCTCTCTCTCTCTCTCTCTCCCATCAGTCTCTCTCTCTCCCCCTCAGTCTCTCTCTCTCTCTCTCTCTCTCTCTCTCTCTCTCCCACTCAGTCTCTCTCTCCTCTCCCTACCCCTCAGTCTCTCTCTCTCTTTACCCCCCTCCCTCCCCCGCAGTCTCTCTCTCTTTCTCCCTCTCTGTCTCGCTCTCTCTCTCTCTCCCCCCTCAGTCTCTCTCTCTCTCTCCCAACATCAGTCTCTCTCTCTCTCTCTCTCCACCCATCAGTCTCTCTCTCTCCACCCATCAGTCTCTCTCTCTGTCTCTTTCCCGCCATCAGTCTCTATCTCTTTCTCTCTCCCCCTCAGTCTCTCCCTCGCTCCCCCTCAGTCTATATCTCTCTCCCCCTCAGTCTCTCTCTCTCACTCTCTCTCTCATTCCCTCAGTCTCTCTCTCTCTCTCTTTGCCCCCATCAGTCTCTCTCTCTCTCTCTCTCCCGCCATCAGTCTCTATCTCTTTCTCTCTCCACCTCAGTCTCTCCCTCTCTGCCCCTCAGTCTCTCCCTCTCTCCCCCTCAGTCTCTCTCTCTCTCTCTCTCCCACTCAGTCTCTCTCTCTCTCTCAGTCTCTCTCTCTCTCTCTTTCCCCCTCAGTCTCTCTCTCTCCCCCTCAGTCTCTCCCTCTCTCCCCCTCAGTCTCTCCCTCACCCCCCCTCAGTCTAGCTCTCCCTCAGTCTATCTCTCTCTCCCTCAGTCTATCGCTCTCTCTCCCCATCAGTCTCTCTCTCTCTCTCTCTCCCCCCTCAGTCTCTCTCTCTCTCCGCCCCTCAGTCTCTCTCTCTCTCACTCCACCTCAGTCTCTCTCTCTCCCCCTCAGTCTCTCTCTCCCCCCTCAGTCTCTGTCTTTGTCTCTCCCCACCTCAGTCTCCCTCTCTCTCTCTCCCCCTCAGTCCCTGTCTCTCTCTCTCTCTCTCTCCCTCAGTCTCTCTCTCGCTCCCCCTCAGTCTCTCCCTCGCTCCCCCTCAGTCTCTCCCTCGCTCCCCCTCATTCTTTCTCTCTCCCCCTCAGTCTCTCTATCCCTCCCCCCTCAGTCTCTCTCTCTCTCTCTCTCCCCTCAGTCTCTCTCTCCCCCTCAGTCTCCTTCTCCCCCCCTCAGTCTCTCCCTCTCCCCCTCAGTCTCTCCCCCCCGCATTCTCTCCCCCCCACAGTCTCTCTCTCTATTTCCCCTCAGTTTCTCTCTCACTCCCTCTCAGTCTCTCTCTATCTCTCCCCCTCAGTCTCTCTCTCTCTCACCCCGCTCTCTCTACCCCTCAGATTATCTCACTCTCTCCCCCACAGTCTCTCTATCTCTCTCCCACTCAGTCTCTCTCTCTCTCTCTCCCACTCAGTCTCTCCCTCTCTCTCCCCCTTAGTCTCTCCCTCTCTCTCCCCCTCAGTCTTTCTCGCTCTCTCCCCCTCACTCTCTCTCTCTCTCTCCTCACACTCTCTCTCTCTCCCCCCTCAGTCTCTCTCTCTCTCTCTCCCCCTCAGTCTCTCTCCCTCGCCCCCTCAGTCTCTCTCTCTCCCCCTCATTCTCTCTCTCTCTCACCCCCTCAGTCTCTTTCTCTCTCTCCACCCCCTGTTTCTCTTCCTCTCTCTCTCTCCCCCACAGTCTTTCTCTCACTCCCCCTCAGTCTTTCTCTCTCCCCCCTCACTCGCTCTCTCTCCCCCTCAGTCTCTCTCTCGCCCCTCAGTCTCTCGCTGTCTCCCCCTCTGTCTCTCTCTCTCTCCCCCTCAGTCTCTCTCTCTCTCCCCCTCAGTCTCGCTCTCTCCCCCTCAGTCTCTCTCTCTCCCCCTCAGTCTTTCTCTCTCTCTCCCCCTCAGTCTCTCTCTCTCTCTGCCCCAGTCTCTCTCTCTCCTTCCCCCTCAGTCTCTCTCTCTCTCCCTCTCAGTCTCTCTGTCTCCCCCTCAGTCTCTCTCTCTCTCACCCCCTCAGTCTCTCTCTCTCTCTCCACCGCAAGTTTCTCTTCCTCACTCTCTCTCCCGCTCAGTCCCACTCTCTCTCTCTCTCTCTCTCCCTCAGTCTCTCTCTCGCTCCCTCTCAGTCTCTCCCTCGCTCCCCTTCAGTCTCTCCCTCGCTCCCCCTCAGTCTTTCTCTCTCCCCCTCAGTCTCTCTATTCCTCCCCCCTCAGTCTCTCTCTCTCTCTCTCCCCCCTCAGTCTCTCTCTCCCCCCCTCAGTCTCCTTCCCCCCCCCCTCAGTCTCTCCCTCTCCCCCTCAATCTCTCCCCCCCGCAGTCTCTCCCCCCCTCATCTCTCTCTCTATTTCCCCTCAGTCTCTCTCTCACTCCCTCTCAGTCTCTCTCTGTCTCTCCCCCTCAGTCTCTCTCTCTCTCACCCCGCGCTCTCTACCCCTCAGTCTCTCTCTATCTACCCCTCAGTCTCTCTCTCTCTCCCGATCAGTCTCTCTCTCTCTCACTCTCTCTCTCTCTCTCACTCTCTCCCCCCCCCCCCATCAGTCTCTCTCTCCCGCCGTCAGTCTCTATCTCTTTCTCTCACCCCCTCAGTCTCTCCCTCGCTCCCCTCAGTCTCTCCCTCACTCCCCCTCAGTCTCTCCCCCTCTCCCTCTCAGTCTCTCCCTCTCTCCCACTCAGTCTCTCTCTCTCTCTTCATTCTCTCTCTCTCTCTCTCACCCCCCTCTGTCTCTCTCTCTCCCCCTCAGTCTCTCTCTCTCTCCCCCTCAGTCTCTCCCTCTCTCTCCCTCAGTCTCTCCCTCTCTCCCCCTTAGTCTTTCTCTCTCGCTCTCTCTCTCTCCCTCAGTCTCGCTCTCTCCCACTCAGTTTCTCTCTCTCAGTCTCTCTCTCTCCCCCTCATTCTCTCACTTTCCCCTCAGTCCCTCTCTCTCTCTCACCCTCAGTCTCTCTCTCTCTCTCCCCCTCAGCCTCTCTCTATCTCCCCTCAGTCTCGCTCGCTACCTCTCAGTCTCTCTCTCTCTCTCTCTCCCACTCAGTCTCTCCCTCTCTATCTCTCTCTCTCCCATCAGTCTCTCTCTCTCCCCCTCAGTCTCTCTCTCTCTCTCTCTCTCTCCCACTCAGTCTCTCTCTCTCTCCCTACCACTCAGTCTCTCTCTCTCTTTATCCCCCTCCCTCCCCCGCAGTCTCTCTCTCTTTCTCCCTCTCTGTCTCTCTCTCTCTCTCTCTCCCCCTCAGTCTCTCTCTCTCTCTCCCAACATCAGTCTCTCTCTCTCTCTCTCTCCACCCATCAGTCTCTCTCTCTGTCTCTTTCCCGCCATCAGTCTCTATCTCTTTCTCTCTCCCCCTCAGTCTCTCCCTCGCTCCCCCTCAGTCTCTATCTCTCTCCCCCTCAGTCTCTCTCTCTCGCTCTCTCTCTCATTCCCTCAGTCTCTCTCTCTCTCTCTTTGCCCCCATCAGTCTCTCTCTCTCTCTCTCTCCCGCCATCAGTCTCTATCTCTTTCTCTCTCCACCTCAGTCTCTCCCTCTCTGCCCCTCAGTCTCTCCCTCTCTCCACCTCAGTCTCTCTCTCTCTCTCTCTCTCCCACTCAATCTCTCTCTCTCTCTCAGTCTCTCTCTCTCTCTCTTTCCCCCCTCAGTCTCTCTCTCTCCCCCTCAGTCTCTCCCTCTCTCCCCCTCAGTCTCTCCCTCACCCCCCCTCAGTCTCTCTCTCCTTCAGTCTATCTCTCTCTACCTCAGTCTATCGCTCTCTCTCCCCATCAGTCTCTCTCTCTCTCTCCCCCCTCATTCTCTCTCTCTCTCTCCACCTCAGTCTCTCTCTCTCCCCCTCAGTCTCTCTCTCCCCCCTCAGTCTCTGTCTTTGTCTCTCCCCACCTCAGTCTCCCTCTCTCTCTCTCCCCCTCAGTCCCTCTCTGTCTCTTTCTCTCTCTCCCTCAGTCTCTCTCTCGCTCCCCCTCAGTCTCTCCCTCGCTCCCCTCAGTCTCTCCCTCGCTCCCCCTCATTCTTTCTCTCTCCCCCTCAGTCTCTCTATCCCACCCCCCCTCAGTCTCTCTCTCTCTCTCTCCCCCCTCAGTCTCTCTCTCCCCCTCAGTCTCCTCTCCCCCCCTCAGTCTCTCCCTCTCCCCCTCAGTCTCTCCCCCCCGCAGTCTCTCCCCCCCACAGTCTCTCTCTCTATTCCCCTCAGTTTCTCTCTCACTCCCCTCTCAGTCTCTCTCTATCTCTCCCCCTCAGTCTCTCTCTCTCTCACCCCGCTCTCTCTACCCCTCAGATTATCTCTCTCTCTCCCCCACAGTCTCTCTATCTCTCTCCCACTCAGTCTCTCTCTCTCTCTCCCACTCAGTCTCTCCCTCTCTCTCCCCCTTAGTCTCTCCCTCTCTCTCCCCCTCAGTCTTTCTCGCTCTCTCCCCCTCACTCTCTCTCTCTCTCTCCTCACACTCTTTCTCTCTCCCCCCTCAGTCTCTCTCTCTCTCTCTCTCCCCCTCAGTCTCTCTCCCTCGCCCCCTCAGTCTCTCTCTCTCCCCCTCATTCTCTCTCTCTCTCACCCCCTCAGTCTCTCTCTCTCTCTCTCTCCCTCAGTCTCTCTCTCGCTCCCTCTCAATCTCTCCCTCGCTCCCCTTCAGTCTCTCCCTCGCTCCCCCTCAGTCTTTCTCTCTCCCACTCAGTCTCTCTCTCTCTCCCTACCCCTCAGTCTCTCTCTCTCTTTATCCCCCTCCCTCCCCCGCAGTCTCTCTCTCTTTCTCCCTCTCTGTCTCTCTCTCTCTCTCTCTCCCCCCTCAGTCTCTCTCTCTCTCTCCCACCATCAGTCTCTCTCTCTCTCTCTCTCTCCACCCATCAGACTCTCTCTCTCCACCCATCAGTCTCTCTCTCTGTCTCTTTCCCGCCATCAGTCTCTATCTCTTTCTCTCTCCCCCTCAGTCGCTCCCTCGCTCCCGCTCAGTCTCTATCTCTCTCCCCCTCAGTCTCTCCCTCGCTCTCTCTCTCATTCCCTCAGTCTCTCTCTCTCTCTCTTTGCCCCCATCAGTCTCACTCTCTCTCTCTCTCCCGCCATCAGTCTCTATCTCTTTCTCTCTCCACCTCAGTCTCTCCCTCTCTGCCCCTCAGTCTCTCCCTCTCTCCCCCTCAGTCTCTCTCTCTCTCTCTCCCACTCAGTCTCTCTCTCTCTCTCAGTCTCTCTCTCTCTCTCTCTCTTTCCCCCTCAGTCTCTCTCTCTCCCCCTCAGTCTCTCCCTCTCTCCCCCTCAGTCTCTCCCTCAACCCCCCTCAGTCTCTCTCTCCCTCAGTCTATCTCTCTCTCCATCAGTCTATCGCTCTCTCTCCCCATCAGTCTCTCTCTCTGTCTCTCCCCCCTCAGTCTCTCTCTCTCTCTATCCCCCTCTATCTCTCTCTTTCTCTCTCTCTATCTCTCTATCTCTCCCCCCCTCCGTCTCTCTCACCCCTCCTAGCTCTCTCTCTCTCTCCCCCCTAAGTCTCTCCCTCGCTCCCCCTCAGTCTTTCTCTCTCCCCCTCAGTCTCTCTATCCCTCCCCCCCTCAGTCTCTCTCTCTCTCTCTCCCCCCTCAGTCTCTCTCTCCCCCTCAGTCTTCTTCTCCCCCCCTCAGTCTCTCCCTCTCCCCCTCAGTCTCTCCACCCCCGCAGTCTCTCCCCCCCACAGTCTCTCTCTCTATTTCCCCTCAGTTTCTCTCTCACTCCCTCTCAGTCTCTCTCTGTCTCTCCCCCTCAGTCTCTCTCTCTCTCACCCCGCTCTCTCTACCCCTCAGTCTCTCTCTCTCTCTCCCCCACAGTCTCTCTCTCTCTCCCACTCAGTCTCTCTCTCTCTCTCCCCCTCAGTCTCTCCCTCTCTCTCCCCCTTAGTCTCTCCCTCTCTCTCCGACTCAGTCTTTCTCGCTCTCTCCCCCTCACGCTCTCTCTCTCTCTCCTCACACTCTCTCTCTCTCCCCCCTCAGTCTCTCTCTCTCTCTCTCCCCCTCAGTCTCTCTCCCTCGCCCCCTCAGTCTCTCTCTCTCCCCCTCATTCTCTCTCTCTCTCACCCACTCAGTCTCTTTCTCTCTCTCCACCCAATGTTTCTCTTCCTCTCTCTCTATCCCCCACAGTCTCTCTCTCTCTCTCCCCTCAGTCTCGCTCTCTCCCCCTCAGTCTCTCTCTCTCTCTCCCACTCAGTCTCTCTCTCTCTCTCCCCCTCAGTCTCTCTCTCTCTCTCTGCCCTAGTCTCTCTCTCACCTTCCCCCTCAGTCTCTCTCTCTCTCCCCCTCAGTCTCTCTCTCTACCCCTCAGTCTCTCTCTCTCTCACCCCCTCAGTCTCTCTCTCTCTCTCCACCGCCAGTTTCTCTACCTCTCTCTCTCTCCCCCACAGTCTCTCTCTCTCTTTCTCCCCCTCATTCTCTCTCTTTCTCCCTCACCCCTCATTCTCTCCCTCTCTCCCCCTCAGTCTCTCTCTCTCCCCCTCAGTCTCTCTTACTCTCCCCTCAGTCTCTCTCTCTCTCCCTCAATCTCTCTCTCTCTCTCCCCCTCAGTCTCGCTTTCTCCCTCCGCCTCAGTCTCTCTCTCTCTACCCCTCAGTCTCTCTCTCTCATCCCCTCAGTCTCTCTCTCTGTCTCCCCCTCAGTCTCTCTCCCTCTCTCCCCCCCAGTCTCTCTCCCTCTCTCTCTCGCTCCCACTGTCTCTCTCTCTCTTCCTCTCAATCTCTCTCTCTCTCCCCCCATCAGTCTCTCTCTCTCCCGCCATCAGTCTCTATCTCTTTCTCTCTCCCTCTAAGTCACTCTCTCTCTCCCCCTCAGTCTCTCCCTCGCCCCCTCAATCATTCTCTCTCTCTCCCCCTCAGTCTCTCTCTCTCTCTCACCCTCAGTCTCTCTCTCTCTCCCCCCTCAGCCTCTCTCTATCTCCCCCTCAGTCTCTCGCTCTCCCCCTCAGTCTCTCTCTCTCTCTCCCCATCAGTCTCTCTCTCTCTCTCCCCCCATCAGTCTCTCTCTCTCCCGCCATCAGTCTCTATCTCTTTCTCTCTCCCACTCAGTCTCTCTCTCTCTCCCCCTCAGTCATTCCCTCGCCCCCTCAGTCATTCTCTCTCTCTCCCCCTCAGTCTCTCTCTCTCTCTCACCCTCAGTCTCTCTCTCTCTCTCCCCTCAGCCTCTCTCTATCTCCCCCTCAGTCTCTCTCTCTCTCTTTCCCCCTCAGTCCTTCTCTCTCTCTCCCCCTCAGTCTCTCTCTCTCTCTCTCACCCTCAGTGTCTCTCTCTCTCTCCCCTCAGCCTCTCTCTATCTCCCCCTCAGTCTCTCTCTCTCTCTTTCCCCCTCAGTCCTTCTCTCTCTCTCCCCCCCACAGTCTCTCACTCTATTTCCCCTCAGTTTCTCTCTCACTCCCTCTCAGTCTCACTCTATCTCTCCCCCTCAGTCTCTCTCTCTCTCACCCCGCTCTCTCTATCCCTCAGTCTCTCTCTCTCTCTCCCCCACAGTCTCTCTCTCTCTCCCCCTCATTCTCTCTTTCCTCTCCCCCTCAGTCTCTCCCCCCTCAGTCTCTCTCTCCCCCTTAGTCTCTCTCTCCCTCAGTCTCTATCTCTCTCCCTCAGTCTATCTCTCTCTCTCCCCATCAGCCTCTCTCTCTCTCTCCCCTCAGTCTCTCTCTCTCATAGAAACAAAGAAACATAGAAAATAGGTGCAGGAGTAGGCCATTCGGCCCTTCTAGCCTGCACCGCCATTCAATGAGTTCATGGCTGAACATTCAACTTCAGTACCCCATTCCTGCTTTCTCGCCATACCCCTTGATCCCCCTAGCAGTAAGGACCTCATCTAACTCCTTTTTGAATATATTTAGTGAATTGGCCTCAACAACTTTCTGTGGTAGAGAATTCCACAGGTTCACCACTCTCTGGGTGAAGAAGTTCCTCCGCATCTCGGTCCTAAATGGCTTACCCCTTATCCTTAGACTGTGGCCCCTGGTTCTGGACTTCCCCAACATTGGGAACATTCTTCCTGCATCTAACCTGTCTAACCCCGTCAGAATTTTATATGTTTCTATGAGGTCCCCTCTCATTCTTCTGAACTCCAGTGAATACAAGCCCAGTTGATCCAGTCTTTCTTGATAGGTCAGTCCCGCCATCCCGGGAATCAGTCTGGTGAACCTTCGCTGCACTCCCTCAATAGCAAGAATGTCCTTCCTCAGGTTAGGAGACCAAAACTGTACACAATACTCCAGGTGTGGCCTCACCAATGCCCTGTACAACTGTAGCAACACCTCCCTGCCCCTGTACTCAAATCCCCTTGCTATGAAGGCCAACATGCCATTTGCTTTCTTAACCGCCTGCTGCACCTGCATGCCAACCTTCAATGACTGATGTACCATGACACCCAGGTCTCTTTGCACCTCCCCTTTTCCTAATCTGTCACCATTCAGATAATAGTCTGTCTCTCTGTTTTTACCACCAAAGTGGATAACCTCACATTTATCCACATTATACTTCATCTGCCATGCATTTGCCCACTCACCTAACCTATCCAAGTCGCTCTGCAGCCTCACAGCATCCTCCTCGCAGCTCACACTGCCACCCAACTTAGTGTCACCCGCAAATTTGGAGATACTACATTTAATCCCCTCATCTAAATCATTAATGTACAGTGTAAACAGCTGGGGCCCCAGCACAGAACCTTGCGGTACCCCACTAGTCACTGCCTGCCATTCTGAAAAGTACCCATTTACTCCTACTCTTTGCTTCCTGTCTGACAACCAGTTCTCAATCCATGTCAGTACACTACCCCCAATCCCATGTGCTCTAACTTTGCACATCAATCTCTTGTGTGGGACCTTGTCGAACGCCTTCTGAAAGTCCAAATATACCACATCAACTGGTTCTCCCTTATCCACTCTACTGGAAACATCCTCAAAAAATTCCAGAAGATTTGTCAAGCATGATTTCCCTTTCACAAATCCATGCTGACTTGGACCTATCATGTCACCTCTTTCCAAATGCACTGCTATGACATCCTTAATAATTGATTCCATCATTTTACCCACTACCGATGTCAGGCTGACCGGTCTATAATTCCCTGTTTTCTCTCTCCCTCCTTTTTTAAAAAGTGGGGTTACATTGGCTACCCTCCACTCCATAGGAACTGATCCAGAGTCAATGGAATGTTGGAAAATGACTGTCAACGCATCCACTATTTCCAAGGCCACCTCCTTAAGTACTCTGGGATGCAGTCCATCAAGCCCTGGGGATTTATCGGCCTTCAATCCCATCAATTTCCCCAACACAATTTCCCGGCTAATAAGGATTTCCCTCAGTTCCTCCTCCTTACTAGACCCCCCGATCCCTTTTATAACCGGAAGGTTGTTCGTGTCCTCCTTCGTGAATACCGAACCAAAGTACTTGTTCAATTGGTCCGCCATTTCTTTGTTCCCCGTTATGACTTCCCCTGATTCTGACTGCAGGGGACCTACGTTTGTCTTTACTAACCTTTTTCTCTTTACATATCTATAGAAACTTTTGCAATCCGTCTTAATGTTCCCTGCAAGCTTCTTCTCATACTCCATTTTCCTTGCCCTAATCAAACCCTTTGTCCTCCTCTGCTGAGTTCTAAATTTCTCCCAGTCCCCAGGTTCGCTGCTATTTCTGGCCAATTTGTATGCCACTTCCTTGGCTTTAATACTATCCCTGATTTCCCTTGATAGCCACGGTTGAGCCACCTTCCCTTTTTTATTTCTATGCCAGACAGGAATGTACAATTGTTGTAGTTCATCCATGCGGTCTCTAAATGTCTGCCATTGCCCATCCACAGTCAACCCCTTAAGTATCATTCGCCAATCCATCTCAGCCAATTCACGCCTCATACCTTCAAAGTTAGCCTGCTTTAAGTTCTGGACCATGGTCTCTGAATTAACTGTTTCATTCTCCATCCTAATGCAGAATTCCACCATATTATGGTCACTCTTCCCCAAGGGGCCTCGCACAACGAGATTGCTAATTAATCCTTTCTCATTACATAACACCCAGTCTAAGCTGGCCTCCCCCCTAGTTGGTTCCTCGACATATTGGTCTAAAAAACCATCCCTTATGCACTCCAGAAAATCCTCCTCCACCGTATTGCTTCCAGTTTGGTTAGCCCAATCTATGTGCATATTAAAGTCACCCATTATAACTGCTGCACCTTTATTGCACGCACCCCTAATTTCCTGTTTGATGCCCTCCCCAACATCACTACTACTGTTTGGAGGTCTGTACACAACTCCCACTAACGTTTTTTGCCCTTTGGTGTTCTGCAGCTCTACCCATATAGATTCCACATCATCCAAGCTAATGTCCTTCCTAACTATTGCCTTAATCTCCTCCTTAACCAGCAATGCTACCCCACCTCCTTTTCCTTTTATTCTATCCTTCCTGAATGTTGAATACCCCTGGATGTTGAGTTCCCAGCCCTGCTCATCCTGGAGCCACGTCTCCGTAATCCCAATCACATCATATTTGTTAACATCTATTTGCACAGTTAATTCATCCACCTTATTGCGGATACTCCTTGCATTAAGACACAAAGCCTTTAGGCTTGTTTTTTTAACACCCTCTGTCCTTTTAGAATTTTGCTGTACAATGGCCCTTTTTGTTCTTTGCCTTGGGTTTCTCTGCCCTCCACTTTTCCTCATCTCCTTTCTGTCTTTTGTTTTTGCCTCCTTTTTGTTTCCCTCTATCTCCCTGCATTGGTTCCCATCCCCCTGCCATATTAGTTTAACTCCTCCCCAACAGCACTAGCAAACACTCCCCCGAGGACATTGGTTCCGATTCTGCCCAGGTGCAGTCTCTCTCTCTGTCTCTCCCCCCTCAGTCTCTCTCTCTATCTCTCTATCCCCCTCTGTCTCTCTCTTTCTCTCTCTCTATCTCTCTATCTCTCCCCCCCTCCGTCTCTCTCACCCCTCCTAGCTCTCTCCCTCTCTCCCCCTCAGTCTCTCTCTCTCCGCCTCTCAGTCTCTCTCTCTTTCTCTCCCTCAGTCTCTCTCTCCCCCCTCAGTTTCTATCTCCCCCCCGTCAGAGTCTATCTACCCCCTCAGTCTCTCTCTCCCCCATCAGTCTCTCTCTCTCTCTCTCTCTCTCTCTCTCTCTCTCTCTCCCCCTCAGTCTCTCTCTCTCTCCTCCTCAGTCTCTCTCTCGCTCCCCCATGTCTTTCTCTCTCCCCCTCAGTCTCTCCCTCTCTCCCCTTCAGTCTCTCTCTCCCTCTTCCCCTCAGTCTCTCCCCCCTCAGTCTCTCTCTCCCTCAGTCTATCTCTCTCTCCATCAGTCTATCGCTCTCTCTCCCCATCAGTCTCTCTCTCTGTCTCTCCCCCCTCAGTCTCTCTCTCTCTCTCTCTATCCCCCTCTGTCTCTCTCTTTCTCTCTCTCTATCTCTCTATCTCTCCCCCCTCCGTCTCTCTCCCCCCTCCTAGCTCTCTCTCTCTCTCCCCCCTAAGTCTCTCCCTCGCTCCCCCTCAGTCTTTCTCTCTCCCCCTCAGTCTCTCTATCCCTCCCCCCCTCAGTCTATCTCTCTCTCTCTCCCCCTCAGTCTCTCTCTCTCCCCCTCAGTCTCTCTTTCCCCTCAGTCTCTCTCTCCCCTCAGTCTCTCTCTTTCTCTATCACTCTCTCCACCAGTCTCTCTCTCTCTCCCCCTCAGTCTCTCTCTCTCATCCCCCTCAGTCTTTCTCTCGCTCTCTCCCCCCTCAGTCTCTCTCTCTCTCCGCCCCTCAGTCTCTCTCTCTCTCTCTCCACCTCAGTCTCTCTCTCTCCCCCTCAGTCTCTCTCTCCATCCTCAGTCTCTGTCTTTGTCTCTCCCCACCTCAGTCTCCCTTTCTCTCTCTCCCCCTCAGTCCCTCTCACTCTCTCTCTCTCTCCCTCAGTCTCTCTCTCGCTCCCCTCAGTCTCTCCCTCGCTCCCCCTCAATCTCTCCCTCGCTCCCCCTCAGTCTTTCACTCTCCCCCTCAGTCTCTCTATCCCTCCCCCCCTCAGTCTCTCTCTCTCTCCCCCCCCCGAAGTCTCTCCACCCCACAGTCTCTTCTCTCTATTTCCCCTCAGTCTCTCTCTCACTCCCTCTCAGTCTCTCTCTATCTCTCCCCTCAATCTCTCTCTCTCTCACCCCCTCAGTCGTTCTCGCTCTCTCCCCCTCACTCTCTCTTTCCCCTCAGTCTCTCTCTCCCCTCAGTCTCTCTCTTTCTCTATCACTCTCTCCACCAGTCTCTCTCTCTCTCCCCCTCAGTCTCTCTCTCTCATCCCCCTCAGTCTTTCTCTCGCTCTCTCCCCCCTCAGTCTCTCTCTCTCTCCGCCCTCAGTCTCTCTCTCTCTCTCTCCCCCCACAGTCTCTCTCTCTCTCTCCCATTCAGTCTCTCTCTCTCTCTCTCTCTCCCCCTCAGTCTCTCCCTCTCTCTCCCCCTTAGTCTCTCCCTCTCTCTCCCCCTCAGTCGTTCTCGCTCTCTCCCCCTCACTCTCTCTCTCTCTCTCCTCACACTCTCTCTCTCTCCCCCCTCAGTCTCTCTCTCTCTCTCTCCCCCTCAGTCTCTCTCCCTCGCCCCCTGAGTTTCTCTCTCTCCCCCTCATTCTCTCTCTCTCTCACCCCCTCTGACTCTTTCTCTCTCTCCACCCCCTGTTTCTCTTTCTCTCTCTCTCTCTCCCACAGTCTTTCTCTCTCTCCCCCTCAGTCTCTCTCTCTCCCCCTCACTCGCTCTCTCTCCCCCTCAGTCTCTCTCTCGCCCCTCAGTCTCTCTCTCTCTCTCCCCCTCAGTCTCTCTCTCTCCCCCTCAGTCTCTCTCTCTCTCTCCCCCTCAGTCTCTCTCTCTCACTCTGCCCCAGTCTCTCTCTCTCCTTCCCCCTCAGTCTCTCTCTCTCTCCCCCTCAGTATCTCTCTCTCTCTCCCCCTCAGTCTCTCTCTCTCCCCCTCAGTCTCTCTCTCTCTCTCCCCCTCAGTCTCTCTCTCTCACTCTGCCCCAGTCTCTCTCTCTCCTTCCCCCTCAGTCTCTCTCTCTCTCCCCCTCAGTCCCTCTCTCTCCCCCTCAGTCTCTCTCTCTCTCACCCCCTCAGTCTCTCTCTCTCTCTCCACCGCCAGTTTCTCTTCCTCTCTCTCTCTCCCCCACAGTCTCTCTCTCTCTTTATCCCCCTCAGTCTCTCAGTTTTTCCCTCACCCCTCATTCTCTCCCTCTCTCCCCCTCAGTCTCTCTCTCTCACCCCCTCACCCTCAGTCTCTCTCTCTCACCCCCTCAGTCTCTCTCTCTCTCCCCCTCAGTCTCGCTTTCTCCCTCCCCCTCAGTCTCTCTCTCTCTAACCCTCAGTCTCTCTCTCTCACCCCCTCAGTCTCTCTCTCTGTCGCCCCCTCAGTCTCTATCCCTCTCTCCCCCCCAGTCTCTCTCCCTCTCTCTCTCTCCCACTGTCTCTCTCTCTCTCCCCCTCAATCTCTCTCTCTCTCCCCCCATCAGTCTCTCTCTCTCCCGCCATCAGTCTCTATCTCTTTCTCTCTCCCACTCAGTCTCTCTCTCTCTCCCCCTCAGTCTCTCTCTCTCACCCCCTCAGTCTCTCTCTCTGTCTCACCCTCAGTCTCCCTCCCTCTCTCCCCCCAGTCTCTCACCCTCTCTCTCTCTCTCCCACTGTCTCTCTCTCTCTCCCCCTCAACCTCTCTCTCTATCCCCCCATCAGTCTCTCTCTCTCCCGCCATCAGTCTCTATCTCTTTCTCTCTCCCACTCAGTCTCTCTCTCTCTCCCCCTCAGTCTCTCCCTCGCCCCCTCAATCATTCTCTCTCTCTCCCCCTCAGTCTCTCTCTCTCTCTCACCCTCAGTCTCTCTCTCTCTCCCCCCTCAGCCTCTCTCTATCTCCCCCTCAGTCTCTCTCTCTCCCCCTCAGTCTCTCTCTCTCTCTCCCCATCAGTCTCTCTCTCTCTCTCCCCCACATCAGACTCTCTCTCTCCCGCCATCTGTCTCTATCTCTTTCTCTCTCCCACTCAGTCTCTATCTCTCTCCCCCTCAGTCTCTCCCTCGCCCCCTTAGTCATTCTCTCCCTCTCCCCCTCAGTCTCTCCCCCCTCAGTCTCTCTCTCCCTCAGTCTATCTCTCTCTCCATCAGTCTATCGCTCTCTCTCCCCATCAGTCTCTCTCTCTGTCCCTCCCCCCTCAGACTCTCACTCTCTCTCTCCGCCCCTCAGTCTCTATCTCTCTCTCCCCTTAGGCACTCTCTCTCTCCCTCTCAGTCCCTCTCTATCCCCCTCAGTTTAGCTCTCCCCCCTCAGTCCCTCTCTCTCTCTCTCCACCAGTCTCTCTCTCTCTCCCCCTCAGTCTCTCTCTCTCATCCCCCTCAGTCTCTCTCTCGCTCTCTCCCCCCTCAGTCTCTCTCTCTCTCCGCCCCTCAGTCTCTCTCTCTCTCTCTCCACCTCAGTCTCTCTCTCTCCCCTCAGTCTCTCTCTCCCCCCTCAGTCTCTGTCTTTGTCTCTCCCCACCTCAGTCTCCCTTTCTCTCTATCCCCCTCAGTCCCTCTCTCTCTCTCTCTCTCTCCCTCAGTCTCTCTCTCGCTCCCCCTCAGTCTCTCCCTCGCTCCCCCTCAATCTCTCCCTCGCTCCCCCTCAGTCTTTCACTCTCCCCCTCAGTCTCTCTATCCCTCCCCCCCTCAGTCTCTCTCTATCTCCCCCCCCCGCAGTCTCTCCCCCCACAGTCTCTCTCTCTATTTCCCCTCAGTCTCTCTCTCTCACTCCCTCTCAGTCTCTCTCTATCTCTCCCCCCTCACTCTCTCCTCGCTCTCTCACCCCTCTCCTTACCTCAGCTCTCTCTCTCTCCCCCACAGTCTCTCTCTCTCTCTCCCATTCAGTCTCTCTCTCTCTCTCTCTCCCTCAGTCTCTCCCTCTCTCTCCCCCTTAGTCTCTCCCTCTCTCTCCCCCTCAGTCGTTCTCGCTCTCTCCCCCTCACTCTCACTCTCTCTCTCCTCCTCACTCTCTCTCTCTCCCCCCTCAGTCTCTCTCTCTCTCTCTCCCCCTCAGTCTCTCTCCCTCGCCCCCTCAGTTTCTCTCTCTCCCCCTCATTCTCTCTCTCTCTCACCCCCTCTGACTCTTTCTCTCTCTCCACCCCCTGTTTCTCTTTCTCTCTCTCTCTCTCCCACAGTCTTTCTCTCTCCCCCCTCAGTCTCTCTTTCTCCCCCCTCACTCGCTCTCTCTCCCCCTCAGTCTCTCTCTCGCCCATCAGTCTCTCTCTCTCTCCCCCTCAGTCTCTCTCTCTCCCCCTCAGTCTCTCTCTCTCTCCCCCTCAGTCTCTCTCTCTCACTCTGACCCAGTCTCTCTCTCTCCTTCCCCCTCAGTCTCTCTCTCTCTCCCCCTCAGTCTCTCTCTCTCTCCCCCTCAGTATCTCTCTCTCTCTCCCCCTCAGTCTCTCTCTCTCCCCCTCAGTCTCTCTCTCTCTCCCCCTCATTCTCTCTCTCTCACTCTGCCCCAGTCTCTCTCTCTCCTTCCCCCTCAGTCTCTCTCTCTCTCCCCTCAGTCTCTCTCTCTCCCCGTCAGTCTCTCTCTCTCTCACCCCCTCAGTCTCTCTCTCTCTCTCCACCGCCAGTTTCTCTTCCTCTCTCTCTCTCCTCCACAGTCTCTCTCTCTCTTTATCCCACTCAGTCTCTCAGTTTTTCCCTCACCCCTCATTCTCTTCCCTCTCTCCCCTCAGTCTCTCTCTCTCACCCCCACAGTCTCTCTCTCTCTCCCCCTCAGTCTCGCTTTCTCCCTCCCCCTCAGTCTCTCTCTCTCTACCCCTCAGTCTCTCTCTCTCACCCCCTCAGTCTCTCTCTCTGTCTCCCCCTCAGTCTCTCTCCCTCTCTCCCCCCAGTCTCTCTCCCTCTCTCTCTCTCTCCCACTGTCTCTCTCTCTCTCCCACTCAATCTCTCTCTCTCTCCCCCCATCAGTCTCTCTCTCTCCCGCCATCAGTCTCTATCTCTTTCTCTCTCCCACTCAGTCTCTCTCTCTCTCCCCCTCAGTCTCTCCCTCGCCCCCACAATCATTCTCTCTCTCTCCCCCTCAGTCTCTCTCTCTCTCTCACCCTCAGTCTCTCTCTCTCTACCCCCTCAGCCTCTCTCTATCTCCCCCTCAGTCTTTCTCTCTCCCCCTCAGTCTCTCTCTCTCTCTCCCCATCAGTCTCTCTCTCGCTCTCCCCCCATCAGTCTCTCTCTCTCCCGCCATCAGTCTCTATCTCTTTCTCTCTCCCATTCAGTCTCTCTCTCTCTCTCCCCCTCAGTCTCTCCCTCGCCCCCTCAGTCATTCTCTCTCTCTCCCCCTCTGTCTCTCTCTCTCTCTCACCCTCAGTCTCTCTCTCTCTCTCCCCTCAGCCTCTCTCTATCTCCCCCTCAGTCTCTCTCTCTCTTTACCCCTCAGTCCTTCTCTCTCTCTCCCCCCTCAGTCTCTCTCTCTCTCTCCCTCAGTCTCTCTCTCTCTCCCCCCCTCATTCTCTCTCTCCCCGTCCCCGTCAGTCTCTCCCCGTCAGACTCTCTCGACCCTTAGTCTCTCTCTCCCTCAGTCTATCTCTCTCTCTCCGCATCAGTCTCTCTCTCTCTCTCCCCTCAGTCTCTCTCTCTCTCTCTTCTCTCTCTCTCTCTCCCCCTCAGTCTCTCTCTCCCCCCTCAGTTTCTATCTCCCTCCGTCAGATTCTATCTCCCCCACTCAGTCTCTCTCTCCCCCATCAGTCTCTCTCTCTCTCTCTCTCTCTCTCTCTCTCTCTCTCCCCCCTCAGTCTCTCTCTCCCTCCGCCCTTCAGTTTCTCTCTCTCTCTCTCCCCCCTCAGTCTCTCTCTTTCTCTCTCTATCTCTCCACCCCTCAATCTCTCTCTCTCTCCCCGTCAGTCTCTCTATCTCTCTCCCTCAGTCTCTCTCTCTCTCTCCTCCTCAGTCTCTCTCTCCCCCCCTCAGTCTCTCTCCCTCCCACTCTATCACTCTCTCTCACCCTCAGTCTCTCTCTCTCCCTCCCCCTCAGTCTCTCTCTATCTCTCTCCCCGTCAGTCTCTCTCTTTCTCTCTCGCTATCTCTCTATCTCTCCCCCCACCGTCTCTCTCATCACTCCTAGCTCTCTCTCTCTCTCCCCCCTCAGTCTCTCTCTCTCTCTCTCTCCCCCTCAGTCTCTCTCTCTCTCTCTCTCACCCTCAGTCTCTCTCTCTCTCCCCCCTCAGCCTCACTCTATCTCCCACTCAGTCTCTCTCTCTCCCCCTCAGTCTCTCTCTCTCTCCCCATCAGTCTCTCTCTCTCTCTCCCCCCATCAGTCACTCTCTCTCCCTCCATCAGTCTCTATCTCTTTCTCTCTCCCACTCAGTCTCTCTCTCTCTCCCCCTCAGTCTCTCCCTCGCCCCCTCAGTCATTCTCTCTCTCTCCCCCTCAGTCTCTCTCTCTCTCTCACCCTCAGTCTCTCTCTCTCTCTCCCATCAGCCTCACTCTATCTCCCCCTCAGTCTCTCTCTCTCTCTTTCCCCCTCAGTCCTTCTCTCTCTCTCCCCCCTCAGTCTCTCTCTCTCTCTCCCTCAGTCTCCCTCTCTCTCCCCACCTCATTCTCTCTCTCTCCCGTCCCCCTCAGTCTCTCCCCCCCTCAGTCTCTCTCTCCCCCTTAGTCTCTCTCTCCCTCAGTCTATCTCTCTCTCTCCCCATCAGTCTCTCTCTCTCTCTCCCCTCAGTCTCTCTCTCTCTCTCTCTCCTCCCCTCAGTCTCTCTCTCTCTCCCCCTCAGTCTCTCTCTCCCCCCTCAGTTTCTATCTCCCCCCGTCAGACTCTATCTCCCCCTCAGTCTCTCTCTCCCCCATCAGTCTCTATCTCTCTCTCTCTCTCTCTCTCCCCCTCAGTCCCTCTCTCTCTCCCCCTCAGTCTCTCCCTCGCTCCCCCTCTGTCTTTCTCTCTCCCCCTCAGTCTCTCTCTCCCTCCGCCCTTCAGTCTCTCTCTCTCTCTCCCCCCTCATTCTCTCTCTTTCGCTCTCTATCTCTCCCCCCCCCCTCAGTCTCCCTCTCTCTCCCCCTCAGTCTCTCTATCTCTCCCCCTCAGTCTCTCTCTCTCTCTCTCCTCCTCAGTCTCTCTCTCCCCCCCTCACTCTCTCTCCCTCTCTCTCTATCACTCTCTCTCCCCCTCAGTCTCTCTCTCTCCCTCCCCCTCAGTCTCTCTCTATCTCTCTCCACCTCAGTCTCTCTCTTTCTCTCTCCATATCACTCTATCTCTCCCCCCCCTCCGTCTCTCTCACCCCTCCTAGCTCTCTCTCTCTCTCCCCCCTCAGTCTCTCTCTCTCTCTCTCTCCCCCTCAGTCTCTCTCTCTCCCCCCCGGTCTCTCTCTCTCTCTTGCTCCCTCAGTCTCTCTCTCTCTCTCCCCCTCAGTCTCTCTCTCTCCCCCTCAGTCTCTCTCTCTCTCTCCCCCTCAGTCTCTCTTTCCCCTCAGTCTCTCTCTCCCCTCAGTCACTCTCTGTCTCTATCACTCTCTCCACATCAGTCTCTCTCTCTCTCTCTCCCTCAGTCTCTCTCTCCCCCTCAGTATCTCTCTCCCTACCCCTCAGTCTCTCTCTCTCTCTCCCCCTCAGTCTCTCTCTCCCCTCAGTCTCTCTCTCCCTCCCCCTCAGTCTCTGTCTCTCTCTCCCCCTCAGTCTCTCTTTCCCCTCAGTCTCTCTCTCCCCTCATTCTCTCTCTCTCTCTCCCTCAGTCTCTTTCTCTCTCCCCCCCTCATTCTCTCTCTCCCTCTCCCCCTCAGTCTCTCCCCCCTCTCAGTCTCTCACTCCCCCTTAGTCTCTCTCTCCCTCAGTCTCTCTCTCTCTCCCTCAGTCTATCTCTCTCTCTCCCCATCAGTCTCTCTCTCTCTCTGCCCCCCCTCAGTCTTCCTCTCTCTCCGCCCCTCAGTCTCTCTCTCTCTCTCCCCCTCAGTCTCTCTCTCCACCCTCAGTTTCTATCTCCCCCCGTCAGTCTCTATCTCCCCCCTCAGTCTCTCTCTCCCCCATCAGTCTCTCTCTCTCTCTCTCTCTCTCTCTCTCTCCCCCTCAGTCCCTCTCTCTCTCCCCCTCAGTCTCTCCATCGCTCCCTCTCAGTCTTTTTCTCTCCCCCTCAGTCTCTCTCTCCCTCCCCCCTTCAGTCTCTCTCTCTCTCTCCCCCCCACCCCTCAGTCTCTCTCTTTCTCTCTCTCTATCTCTTCCCCCCTCAGTCTTTCTCTCTCTCCCTCCCCCTCAGTCTCAGTATCTCTCCCCCTCAGTCTCTCTCTCTTCTCTCCTCCTCAGTCTCTCTCTCTCCCGCCATCAGTCTCTATCTCTTTCTCTCTCCCACTCAGTCGCTCTCTCTCTCCCCCTCATTCTCTCCCTCGCCCCGTCAGTCATTCTCTCTCTCTCCACCTCAGTCTCTCCCTCTCTCCCCCTCAGTCGCTCCCTCTAACTCCCCCTCCCTCAGTCTCTCTCTCTCTTCCCATCAGTCTCTCTCTCTCTCTCTCTCTCCCCCCTCAGTCTCTCCCTCGCTCCCCCTCAGTCTCTCCCACTCTGCCCCTCAGTCTCTCCCTCTCCTCACTCAGTCTCTCTCTCTCGCTCTCTCTCTCTCTCCCTCAGTCTCTCTCTCTCTCTCCCACTCAGTCTCTCTCTCTCTCTCAGTCTCTCTCTCTCTCCCCCTCAGTCTCTCTCTCTCTCCCTCTCAGTCTCTCCCTCTCTCCCCCTCAATGTCTCCCTCTCTCCCCCTCAGTCTCTCTCTCCCTCTCCCCCTCAGTCTCTCCCCCCTCAGTCTCTCTCTCCCTCAGTCTATCTCTATCTCCATCAGTCCATCGCTCTCTCTCCCCATCAGTCTCTCTCTCTGTCTCTCCGCCCTCAGTCTCTCTCTCTCTCTCTCCGCCCCTCAGTCTCTCTCTCTCTCTCCCCTTAGGCACTCTCTCTCTCCCTCTCAGTCTCTCTCTCTCCCCCTCAGTTTAGCTCTCCCCCCTCAGTCCCTCTCTCTCTCTCTCCACCCAGTCTCTCTCTCTCTCTCCCCTCAGTCTCACTCTCTCCCCCTCAGTCTCTCTCTCTCTCCCCCTCAATCTCTCTCTCTCTCCCCCTCAGTCTATCTCTCTCCCCCTCAGTCTCTCTCTCTCCCGCTCAGTCTCTCTTTCTCTCTCTCCCCCTCAGTCTCTCTCGCTCTCTCCCCTGAGTCTCTCTCTCTCTCTCTCTCTGTCTCACTCAGTCTCTCTCTCTCACCCTCACTCTCTCTCTCCCCCCTCACTCTCCCTCTCTGCTCCACACTCTCTCTCTCTCAACCCCCTCAGTCTCTCTCTCTCCCCCTCAGTCTCTCTCTCTTCCCCCACCTCATACTCTCTCTCTCCCCCTCAGTCTCTCTCTCCCCCCCTCAGTCTCTCTCTCTCTCGCCCCCTCAGTTTCTCTCTCTCTCCCCATCAGTCCCTCTCTGTCTCTCTCTCTCTCACTCAGTCTCTCTCGCTCTCCCCCTCAGTGTCTCTCTCTCTCTCCCCACTTAGCTTCTCTCTCTCTCTCCCCCCTCAGTCTCTTTCTCTCCCCTCACACTCTCTCTCACCCCCCTCAGTCTCTCCCTCTCCGTCTCTCCCTCTCTCCCACCATGTCTCTCTCTCTCTACCCCCCTCAGACTCTCTCTCACCACCTCAGTCTCGCACTCTCTCCCCCTCAGTCTCTCGCTCTCTCCCCCTCAGTATCTCTCTCTGCCCCTCAGTCTCTTTCTCTCTCTCTCCCACTCAGTCCCTCTCTCTCTCTCTCTCTTCCCCCTCAGTCTCTCTCTCTCACCCCCCCCCTCAGTCTCTCTCTCTCTCTCTCCCCTCAGTCTCTCCCACTCTCTCCCCCTTAGTCTCTCTCTCTCTCTCCCCCTCAGTCTTTCTAGCTCTCTCCCCCTCACTCTCTCTTTCTCTCTCCTCACACCCTCTCTCTCTCCCCCCTCAGTCTCTCTCTCTCTCTCTCCCCCCCAGTCTCTCTCCCTCGCCCCCTCAGTCTCTCTCTCTCCCCCTCATTCTCTCTCTCTCTCACCCCCTCAGTCTCTTTCTCTCTCTCCACCCCCTGTTTCTCTTCCTCGCTCTCTCTCTCCCCCACAGTCTTTCTCTCTCTCCCTCTCAGTCTCTCTCTCTCCCCCCTCACTCGCTCTCTCTCCCCCTCAGTCTCTCTCTCGCCCCTCAGTCTCTTTCTCTCTCCCCCTCAGTCTCTCTCTCTCTCTCCTCCTCAGTCTCTCTCTCTCTCCTCCTCAGTCTCGCTCTCTCCCCCTCAGTCTCTCTTTCTCTCTCCCCCTCAGTCTCTCGCTCTCTCTCCCCCTCAGTCTCTCTCTCTCTCTCTGCCCCAGTCTCTCTCTCTCCTTCCCCCTCAGTCTCTCTCTCTCACCCCCTCAGTCTCTCTCTCTCCCCCTCTGTCTCTCTCTCTCTCACCCCCTCAGTCTCTCTCTCTCCACCGCCAGTTTCTCTTCCTCTCTCTCTCTCCCCCACAGTCTCTCTCTCTCTTTCTCCCCCTCAGTCTCTCTCTTTTTCCCTCTCCCCCTCAGTCTCTCCCTCTCTCCCCCTCAGTCTCTCTCACTTCCTCTCAGTCTCTCTCTCTCCCCTCAGTCTCTCTCTCTCCCCCTCAGTCACTCACCCTCTCTCTCTCTCTCCCACTGTCTCTCTCTCTCTCCCCCTCAATCTCTCTCTCTCTCCCCCCCAGTCACTCACCCTCTCTCTCTCTCTCCCACTGTCTCTCTCTCTCTCCCCCTCAATCTCTCTCTCTCTCCCCTTAGTCTCTCTCTCTCCCCTTAATCTCTCTCTCTCTCCCTCTCAGTTTCTCTCTCTCTCCCCCTCAGTCTTTCTCTCCCCCCCTCAGTCTCTCTCTCTCTCCCCCCCTCAGTCTCTCTCTCTCTCATCCCTCAGCCTCTATCTATCCCCCTCAGTCTCTCTCTCTCCCCACTCATTCTCTCTCTCTCCCCCCTCAGTCTCTCTCTCTCTCCCCTTCGTCTCTCTCTCTCATCCCCGTTAGTCTCTCTCTCTCTCTCGCCGTAGTCTCTCTCTCTCACCACCTCTCCCCTTCGTCTCTCTCTCTCTCCCCCTCAGTCTCTCTCTCTCCTCCTCATTCTCTCTCTCTCTCCCTCAGTCTCTCTCTCTCACTCCCCCATCAGTCCCCTCTATCTCCCTCTCTGTCACTCAGGCTCTCTCTCTCCCCCTCAGTCTCTCTCTCTCTCCCCCTCACTGTCTCTCTCTCCCTCACCCCTCAGTCTCTCTCTGTCCCCGTCAGTCTCTCTATCTCTCTCCCCCACACTCTCTCTCCCACCCCCTCAGTCTCTCCCTCTGAGTCTCTCCCTCTCGCACCCTCAGTCTCTTTCTCTCTCCCCCCCTCAGTCTCTCTCTCTCCTCCTCAGTCTCTCCCTCTCTCCCCTTCAGTCTCTCGCTCTCTCCCCCTCAGTCTCTCTCTCTCTATCTCTCTCCCCCCTCAGTCTCTCCCTTTCTCCCCCTCAGTCTCTCTCTCTCTCTCTCGCACTCAGTCTCTCTCTCTCACCCCCTCAGTCTCTCTCTCTGTCCCCCCCTCAGTCTCTCCCTATCTCTCCCCCTCAGTCTCCCTCTCTCTCCCCCTCAGTCTCTCTCGCTCTCTTCCCCTCAGTCTCTCTCCCTCTCCCACTCACACTCTCTCTCTCTACCCCTCTCAGTCTCACTCTCGCCCTCAGTCTCTCCCTCTCTCACTCTCTCCCCATCAGTCTCTCCCTCTCTTTCTCCCCCTCTGTCTCTGTCTCTCCTCCTTTCTTTCTCTCTCTCCCCCTCACTCCCTCTCTCTCTCTCTCTCTCCCGCTCACACTCTCTTGCTCTCCCCCGCCTCAGTCTCTCTCTCTCTCTCCCCCCTCAGTCTCTCTCTCTCTCCCTCAGTCTCTCTCACTCTCCCCCTCAGTCTTTCTCTCTCCCACTCAGTCTCTCTCTCTCTCCCCCTGAGTATCTCTGTCTCTCTCCCCCTCAGTCTCTCTCTCTCTCCCCCCTAAGTCTCTCTCTCTCCCCCCTCAGTCTCTCTCTATCTCCCCGCTCAGTCTCTCTCTATCTCCCCCCTCATTCTCTCTCTCTCTCCCCCTCAGTCTCTCTCTCTCCCCCTCAGTCTCTGTCTCGTTCCCTCTCAGTCTCCCTCACCCCCCTCTGTCTCTCTCTCTCTCTCCCTTAGTCTCTCTCTCTCTCTCCCCTCAGTCTCTCTCTCTCCCCCTCTCCCCTTAGTCTCTCTCTCTCTCCCCCTCAGTCTCTCTCTCTCTATCCCTCAGTCTCTGTCTCTCTCCCTCAGTCTCTCTCTCTCCCCCTCTCCCCTTAGTCTCTCTCTCTCTCCCCCTCAGTCTCTCTCTCTCTCCCCCTCAGTCTCTCTCTCTCTCCCTCAGTATCTCTCTCTCTTCCCCTTAATCTCTCTCTCTCTCTCCCCCTCGTCTCTCTCTCTCTCCCCCCTGAGTCTCTCTCTCTCTCTCACTCAGTCTCTCTCTCTCTCCCCCTCACTCTCTCTCTCCCCCTCACTCTCTCTCTCTCCTGCACACTCTATCTCTCTCCCCCCTCAGTCTCTCTCTCTCCCCCTCAGTCTCTCTCTCTCCCTCTGCCTCAGTCTCTCTCTCTCCCCCTCAGTCTCTCTCTCTCCCCCACAGGCTCTCTCTCTCTCTCTCACTCCCCCTCAGTCGCTCTCACTCCCACCCTCAGTCGCTCTCTCTCCCCCCCTCATTCTCTCTCTCTCCCCTCAGTCTCTCTCTTTCTCCCCCTCAGTCTCTCTCTTTCTCCCCATCAGGCTCTCTCTCTCTCCCCTGCTCAGTCTCTCACTCTCTTTCCCCCCAGTCTCTCTCTGTCTCCCCCACAGTCTCTCTCTCTCTCCCTCTCCCCCCGCAGTCTCTCTCTCTCTCTCTCTCTCTCTCTCCCCCCCTCAGTCTCTCTCTCTCTCGCCCCCTCAGTTTCTCTCTCTCTCCCCCATCAGTCCCTCTCTCTCTCTCTCTCACTCAGTCTCTCTCTATCTCCCCATCAGTGTCTCCCTCTCTCCCCCCTTAGCTTCTCTCTCACTCTCCCCCCTCAGTCTCTCTCTCTCCCCCTCAGTCTCTCTCTCTCCACCTCACACTCTCTCTCTCCCCACTCAGTCTCTCCCTCTCAGTCTCTCCATCTCTCCCACCATGTCTCTCTCTCTCTACCCCCCTCAGACTCTCTCTCTCCACCTCAGTCTCGCCCTCTCTCCCCCTCAGTCTCTCGCTCTCTCCCCCACAGTATCTCTCTCTCCCCCTCAGTCTCTTTCTCTCACTCTCCCACTCAGTCTCTCTCTCTCTCTCTCTTCCCCCTCAGTCTCTCTCTCTCACACCCCCCCGCCTCAGT
Organism: Pristiophorus japonicus; assembly: GCF_044704955.1. Lineage (NCBI taxonomy): Eukaryota > Metazoa > Chordata > Chondrichthyes > Pristiophoridae > Pristiophorus > Pristiophorus japonicus. Next base: position 6,260 of record NW_027251415.1, on the reverse strand, counting down.
CTCTCCCTCTCTCTCTCTCCCCCTCAGTCTCTCCCTCTCTCTCCCCCTTAGTCTCTCTCTCTCTCTCCCCCTCAGTCTTTCTCGCTCTCTCCCCCTCACTCTCTCTCTCTCTCCTCACACTCTCTCTCTCTCCCCCCTCAGTCTCTCTCTCTCTCTCTCTCCCCCTCAGTCTCTCTCCCTCGCTCCCTCAGTCTCTCTCTCTCCCCCTCATTCTCTCTCTCTCTCACCCCCTCAGTCTATTTCTCTCTCTCCACCCCCAGTTTCTCTTCCTCTGTCTCTCTCCCCCACAGTCTTTCTCTCTCTCCCCCTCAGTCTCTCTCTCCCCCCTCACTCGCTCTCTCTCCCCCTCAGTCTCTCTCTCTCTCCCCCTCAGTCTCTCTCTCTCTCTCCCCATCAGTCTCTCTCTCTCTCTCCCCCTCAGTCTCTCTCTCTCTCTCTCTCTCTCTCTGCCGCAGTCTCTCGCTCTCCTTCCCCCTCGGCCACTCTCTCTCTCTCCCCCTCTGTCTCTCTCTCTCCCCCTCAGTCTCTCTCCCTCTCACCCCCTCAGTCTCTCTCTCTCTCCACCGCCAGTTTCTCTTCCTCTCTCTTTCTCCCCCTCAGTCTCTCTCTTTCTCCCTCTGCCCCTCAGTCTCTCCCTCTCTCCCCCTCAGTCTCTCTCACTCCCCCTCAGTCTCTCTCTCTCCCCTCAGTCTCTCTCTCTCCCCCTCAGTCTCTCTTACTCTCCCCTCCGTCTCTCTCTCTCTCTTCCTCAATCTCTCTCTCTCTCCCCCTCAGTCTCGCTTTCTCCCTCCCCCTCAGTCTCTCTCTCTCTACCCCTCAGTCTCTCTCTCTCACCCCCTCAGTCTCTCACTCTGTCTCCCCCTAAGTCTCTCTCCCTCTCTCCCCCCCAGTCACTCTCCCTCTCTCTCTCTCTCTCCCACTGTCTCTCTCTCTCTCCCCCTCAATCTCTCTCTCTCTCCCCCTCAGTCTCTCTCTCTCTCCCCTTAGTCTATCTCTCTCCCCTTAGTCTCTCTCTCTCTCCCTCTCAGTCACTCTCTCTCTCCCCCTCAGTCTCTCTCTCCCCCCCTCAGTCTCTCTCTCTCCCCCCCCTCAGTCTCTCTCTCTCTCCTCCCTCAGCCGCTATCTCACCCCCCTCAGTCTCTCTCTCTCCCCACTCAGTCTCTCTCTCTCCCCCTCAGTCTCTCTCTCTCTCCCCCTCAATCTCTCTCTCTCATCTCCGTCAGTCTCTCTCTCTCGCCTTAGTCTCTCTCTCTCACCACCTCTCCCCTTCGTCTCTCTCTCTCTCCCCCTCAGTATCTCTGTCTTTCTGCCCCTCAGTCTCTCTCGATCTCCCCGCTCAGTCTCTCCCTATCTCCCCCCACATTCTCTCTCTCTCTCCCCCTCAGTCTCTCTCTCTCCCCCTCAGTCTCTGTCTCGTTCCCTCTCAGTCTCTCGCTCTCACTCTCCCCCAGTCTCTCTCTCTCTCCCCCTCAGTATCTCTGTCTTTCTCCCCCTCAGTCTCTCTCGATCTCCCCGCTCAGTCTCTCCCTATCTCCCCCCACATTATCTCTCTCTCTCCCCCTCAGTCTCTCTCTCTCCCCCTCAGTCTCTGTCTCGTTCCCTCTCAGTCTCTCTCCCCCCTCAGTCTCTCTCTCTCTCTCTCTCCCCTCAGTCTCTCTCTCTCTCCCCCTCACTGTCTCTCTCTCCCTCACCCCTCAGTCTCTCTCTCTCCCCGTCAGTCTCTCTCTCTCTCTCCCCCACACTCTCTCTCTCACCCCCTCAGTCTCTCCCACTGAGTCTCTCCCTCTCGCACCCTCAATCTCTTTCTCTCTCCCCCCCTCAGTCTCTCTCTCTCCACCTCAGTCTCTCCCTCTCTCCCCTTCAGTCTCTCGCTCTCTCCCCCTCAGTCTCTCTCTCTCTATCTCTCTCCCCCCTCAGTCTCTCCCTCTCTCCCCCTCAGTCTCTCTCTCTCTCTCGCACTCAGTCTCTCTCTCTCTCTCTCTCTCTCTCTCTCTCTCTTCCCCCTCCGTCTCTCTCTCTCTCCCCCCCTCACTCTCTCTCTCTCTCCCACTCACACTCTCTCTCTCTACCCCCCTCAGTCTCACTCTCGCCCTCAGTCTCTCCCTCTCTCACTCTCTCCCCCTCAGTCTCTCCCTCTCTTTCTCCCCCTCTGTCTCTGTCTCTCCTCCTTTCTTTCTCTCTCTCACCCTCACTCTCTCTCTCTCTCTCCCGCTCACACTCTCTCGCTCTCCCCCGCCTCAGTCTCTCTCTCTCTCTCCCCCCTCAGTCTCTCTCTCTCTCTCCCTCAGTCTCTCTCACTCTCCCCCTCAGTCTTTTTCTCTCCCACTCAGTCTCTCTCTCTCTCTCCCTCAGTATCTCTGTCTCTCTCTCCCCCTCAGTCTCTCTCTCTCTCCCCCTAAATCTCTCTCTCTCCCCCCTCAGTCTCTCTCTATCTCCCCGCTCAGTCTCTCTCTATCTCCCCGCTCATTCTCACTCTCTCTCCCCCTCAGTCTCTCTCTCTCCCCCTCAGTCTCTGTCTCGTTCCCTCTCAGTCTCTCTCCCCCGCTCAGTCTCTCGCTCTCTCTCTCCCCCAGTCGCTCTCTCTCTCCCCCTCAGTCTCTCCCTCACCCCCCTCAGTCTCTCTCTCTCCCTCAGTCTCTCTCTCTCTCTCCCCTCAGTCTCTCTCTCTCCCCCTCTCCCCTTAGTCTCTCTCTCTCTCCCCCTCAGTCTCTCTCTCTCTCCCTCAGTATCTCTCTCTCTTCCCCTCAGTCTCTCTCTCTCCCCCACAGGCTATCTCTCCCCCCTAGGTCTCTCTTTCTTTCTCTCCCCCTCAGTCTCTCTCTCTCACCCCCTCGTCTCTCTCTCTCTCCCCCCTGAGTCTCGTTCTCTCTCTCACTCAGTCTCTCTCTCTCTCCCCCTCACTCTCTCTCTCCCCCCTCACTCTCTCTCTCTCCTGCACACTCTATCTCTCTCCCCCCTCAGTCTCTCTCTCTCCCCCTCAGTCTCTCTCTCTCCCCCTGCCTCAGTCTCTCTCTCCCCCCTCAGTCTCTCTCTCTCTCCCCTTCGTCTCTCTCTCTCATCCCCGTCAGTCTCTCTCTCTCGCCGTAGTCTCTCTCTCTCACCACCTCTCCCCTTCGTCTCTCTCTCTCTCCCCCTCAGTCTCTCTCTCTCCTCCTCATTCTCTCTCTCTCTCCCTCAGTCTCTCTCTCTCACTCCCCCATCAGTCCCCTCTATCTCCCTCTCTGTCACTCAGGCTCTCTCTCTCCCGCTCAGTCTCTCTCTCTCTCCCCCTCACTGTCTCTCTCTCCCTCACCCCTCAGTCTCTCTCTGTCCCCGTCAGTCTCTCTCTCTCTCTCCCAAAGACTCTCTCTCTTACCCCCTCAGTCTCTCCCTCTGAGTCTCTCCCTCTCGCACCCTCAGTCTCTTTCTCTCTCCCCCCCTCAGTCTCTCTCTCTCCTCCTCAGTCTCTCCCTCTCTCCCCTTCAGTCTCTCGCTCTCTCCCCCTCAGTCTCTCTCTCTCTATCTCTCTCCCCCCTCAGTCTCTCCCTCTCTCCCCCTCAGTCTCTCTCTCTCTCTCTCTTTCTCTCTCTTCCCCCTCGGTCTCTCTCTCTCTCCCCCCTCAGTCTCTCTCTCTCTCCCCCTCAGTCTCTCCCTATCTCTCCCCCTCAGTCTCCCTCTCTCTCCCCCTCAGTCTCTCTCGCTCTCTTCCCGTCAGTCTCTCTCTCTCTCCCACTCACACTCTCTCTCTCTACCCCTCTCAGTCTCACTCTCGCCCTCAGTCTCTCCCTCTCTCACTCTCTCCCCATCAGTCTCTCCCTCTCTTTCTCCCCCTCTGTCTCTGTCTCTCCTCCTTTCTTTCTCTCTCTCCCCCTCACTCCCTCTCTCTCTCTCTCTCTCCCGCTCACACTCTCTCGCTCTCCCCGCCTCAGTCTCTCTCTCTCTCTCCCCCCTCAGTCTCTCTCTCTCTCCCTCAGTCTCTCTCACTCTCCCCCTCAGTCTTTCTCTCTCCCACTCAGTCTCTCTCTCTCTCCCCCTCAGTATCTCTGTCTCTCTCCCCCTCAGTCTCTCTCTCTCTCCCCCCTAAGTCTCTCTCTCTCCCCCCTCAGTCTCTCTCTATCTCCCCGCTCAGTCTCTCTCTATCTCCCCCCTCATTCTCTCTCTCTCTCCCCCTCAGTCTCTCTCTCTCCCCCTCAGTCTCTGTCTCGTTCCATCTCAGTCTCCCTCACCCCCCTGTGTCTCTCTCACTCTCTCCCTCAGTCTCTCTCTCTCTCTCCCCTCAGTCTCTCTCTCTCCCCCTCTCCCCTTAGTCTCTCTCTCTCTCCCCCTCACTCTCAACCTCTCTCTCCCTCAGTCTCTCTCTCTCTCCCTCAGTCTCTCTCTCTCCCCCTCTCCCCTTAGTCTCTCTCTCTCTCCCCCTCAGTCTCTCTCTCTCTCCCTCAGTATCTCTCTCTCTTCCCCTTAATCTCTCTCTCTCTCTCCCCCTCGTCTCTCTCTCTCTCCCCCCTGAGTCTCTCTCTCTCTCTCACTCAGTCTCTCTCTCTCTCCCCCTCACTCACTCTCTCCCCCCTCACTCTCTCTCTCTCCTGCACACTCTATCTCTCTCCCCCTCAGCCTCTCTCTCTCCCCCTCAGTCTCTCTCTCTCCCCCTGCCTCAGTCTCTCTCTCTCCCCCTCAGTCTCTCTCTCTCCCCCACAGGCTCTCTCTCTCTCTCTCTCTCCCCCTCAGTCGCTCTCTCTCCCACCCTCAGTCGCTCTCTCTCCCCCCCTCATTCTCTCTCTCTCCCCCTCAGTCTCTCTCTTTCTCCCCCTCAGTCTCTCTCTTTCTCCCCATCAGGCTCTCTCTCTCTCCCCTGCTCAGTCTCTCACTCTCTTTCCCCCCAGTCTCTCTCTGTCTCCCCCACAGTCTCTCTCTCTCTCCCTCTCCCCCCGCAGTCTCTCTCTCTCTTTCTCTCCCCCCCTCAGTCTCTCTCTCTCTCGCCCCTCAGTTTCTCTCTCTCTCCCCCATCAGTCCCTCTCTCTCTCTCTCTCACTCAGTCTCTCTCTATCTCCCCATCAGTGTCTCTCTCTCTCCCCCCTTAGCTTCTCTCTCACTCTCCCCCCTCAGTCTCTCTCTCTCCCCCTCAGTCTCTCTCTCTCCACCTCACACACTCTCTCTCTCCCCCCTCAGTCTCTCCCTCTCAGTCTCTCCATCTCTCCCACCATGTCTCTCTCTCTCTACCCCCCTCAGACTCTCTCTCTCCACCTCAGTCTCGCCCTCTCTCCCCCTCAGTCTCTCGCTCTCTCCCCCACAGTATATCTCTCTCCCCCTCAGTCTCTTTCTCTCTCTCTCCCACTCAGTGTCTCTCTCTCTCTCTCTTCCCCCTCAGTCACTCTCTCTCACCACCCCTCCGTCTCTCCCTCTCTCTCTCTCCCCCTCAGTCTCTCCCTCTCTCTCCCCCTTAGTCTCTCTCTCTCTCTCCCCCTCAGTCTTTCTCGCTCTCTCCCCCTCACTCTCTATCTCTCTCTCCTCACACTCTCTCTCTCCCCCCTCAGTCTCTCTCTCTCTCTCTCTCCCCCTCAGTCTCTCTCCCTCGCTCCCTCAGTCTCTCTCTCTCCCCCTCATTCTCTCTCTCTCTCACCCCCTCAGTCTCTTTCTCTCTCTCCACCCCCTGTTTCTCTTCCTCTCTCTCTCTCCCCCACAGTCTTTCTCTCTCTCCCCCTCAGTCTCTCTCTCTCCCCCCTCACTCGCTCTCTCTCCCCCTCAGTCTCTCTCTCTCCCCCTCAGTCTCTCTCTCTCTCTCCCCCTCAGTCTCTCTCTCTCTCTCCCCCTCAGTCTCTCTCTCTCTCTCTCTCTCTCTGCCGCAGTCTCTCTCTCTCCTTCCCCCTCGGTCTCTCTCTCTCTCCCCCTCAGTCTCTCTCTCTCCCCCTCAGTCTCTCTCTCTCTCACCCCCTCAGTCTCTCTCTCTCTCCTCCGCCAGTTTCTCTTCCTCTCTCTTTCTCCCCCTCAGTCTCTCTCTTTCTCCCTCTGCCCCTCAGTCTCTCCCTCTGTCCCCCTCAGTCTCTCTCACTCCCCCTCAGTCTCTCTCTCTCCCCTCAGTCTCTCTCTCTCCCCCTCAGTCTCTCTTACTCTCCCCTCCGTCTCTCTCTCTCTCCCTCAATCTCTCTCTCTCTCCCCCTCAGTCTCGCTTTCTCCCTCCCCCTCAGTCTCTCTCTCTCTACCCCTCAGTCTCTCTCTCTCACCCCCTCAGTCTCTCTCTCTGTCTCCCCCTAAGTCTCTCTCCCTCTCTATCTCCTGATCTCTCT